>NW_026903319.1:0-5525 GCF_024500385.1 Phyllopteryx taeniolatus
TGTTGGATTTATCTTACCCAACATTATAAAAAATAGACACAAAAGGAATGAAGACGCTGGTTTCTTTTTCTCATGAGGAGGGCGTATGGGAGATTGTTCAGATCACAGCCTCTCAACACGCTCTAAACAATCCCCCCCCTCGCTCCTGCTTTTATTTGAAATAGGAGGGATTTACAAATCATAATGTTCTAAGCAATAAGACACAACACAAAATATTTGATTATAAGAGGGTTTTTTCCAGACATAGTGTTCTAAGTAATAAGACACAACACATAATATTGAACCAACACCTGTCACGACCCGACCACATCCGATCACGTCCTTGGTCCAGGCGCCCTTCCATCGGATGATGCTGAGTCTTCTTTTTGAAGGCGAGACATCTAAAATTGTCCATTATACTAATGCAAGCTAAGCAAATAAATGATAACTTCTACAATTTATCTAACATTTCCCTCCTGTTTATCATGTATTTGCACAAATTCTCATATCATCTTACAGTCACTTCATTTCGATTTTTAACTGTAGAATCATTTTTATGAAACAAATACATTTACACTCAGAGTAAACTTGTCATATATGAATGTTGTAGTTTAAACATTGTAATCATCTGTATCAGGTAACAAATCAGGTAAAGCAAAATCATCATTATCATCATAATCATCATTATCATCATACAGTATACATCAGCTCCATACGATTTCTCCATCGGGGTTATGGCTGTGGTGATTAATTTACTGATTAATGCCAGAATGCATGGGATACAACAACATCCACATAATGTCAGAATGGCTGCAAAAACAGCAATTGATATCAATATTGGTGTAATTAGGGTTTTATATTTACCAAAAACGTCCATTCGAGCTGTCCCACAAGGAGTGTTGATTGAGGGTCCGCAGACCATCGATGGCTCTGGTCAAGCTGCCATCTGAAGCAGTATTGTTTGTTCTCCAAACATACCGCAAACACCTCCCTCTCTTGCGAGGAGCATGTCGACAGCTATGCGGTCTTTGGAACGTCCTTGAGCTGCTCGTGCACAGCTTCCAACCCACTCTGAGTCCAATTTCCTAATCTCTGTACATTGAAGTGGATGTAGTTTATCCCATCAACATTTTTATTAATCGTACACCACCAGCATATGAAAGACTCAAATCCTCCTGCAACCTGGTCACCCAATTTGTATTGATTAGGAACCCCCACGAGGAACACCTGGCGTTGATGTATGTTGGATTATTTTGCCCCTGCCATGACAAATCTCTTTTTTGTATATGTTTTTAGATTGGACAAAAACATTGGTGCCCTTTCCATTAAATCTTGAACAGGCATAGGGTATACTGACACATGCAATATCAAAGTGATAATAGCGCATAATCTAGATATATCTTTAGGTAATCTATCAAACAGTCTATCATCTCCGCACCACCACCAGATGTCGCTCCGTGACACTGGCACAAAATTTGGTTTGACTTTTAAGATTACTTTAACTGTGTGTCGTTCAGTGGTCCTAATTTTTTTTCCCTTTATTAATCATGTTTATACAAGTGAAATTATTTGGTGCTACTAAAGTAGAAAACATCGGTTTGTGTTTATCTGCTTCTTTTACGGGATATATAGGATCCCATGATTTACAAGGAACCAATCATCAGTAGTTATGTTGTTAAAATTAAATTAAAATTTGTCCACCTTTCTTTGAAGTTTTCAATGGCATTTTTGGTTTAACACTGTTCCTATAACACAGTACACAATATACAATACACAATATAACACAAGCCGTTTTGCTTAGGTTAAACTTCTTTCTATGTTCTTTTGCTGTTTTTTTTTTTTTTTTTATTTTTTTTTGACCAACTGGACCAATCATAACTTGTTTCACCAATGAGGTGTTCCCATCCAAAGCCTATAGTTGCATACCAGTCATATCCAAATCCCCAATTCTGCCCATTCTCTTGAGCATCATTGGTGAGAGCCGCATATGGAATTATGATTAAAGCAGCTTGATTTTGGGGGGCACAAAATATTAAACCTTTTTGCCGCGTTTGGAGACCATGTCCACAATTTTGATCATCAGCTGTACTCCTTTTGATACGAGTTAATGATTTGAAATTTTTTTTTTTTTTATTATTGGGTTTGTCATATTGGTCCAGTTGGTAGGTGATTTTCTATCTAAAAAATGGGTTTTATCATTGAGGGTGGGACGTCCCATGTACCACAAAAACAAAACCAACATCATAGTAGCCAAAGTTGCTACGTAACAACTTAGCGAATCTCATAACCAACGTGGGTGTGCCTTTCTGCTGAGTTCTCACTAAAAGGGTTGGTGTCTTTTTTCTTCACTGACCAGCAAGCGTTTTCAGAATCTACACATCTGCTCCCGCTCCGTTATCAGACTTTTGCTCACCTTCCCTGTTTGAGTACTCAGCTGAAATGACTCTTTTACAGTGTGTTAAATGAACCCACGTGTTTCTTTCTGCTATTTTTTAGGGCTGTAAAGTGTCAATCTATCTGTGCCACCATCCCTTTTTTTTTTTTTTTTTTTTCTTTGCTAATGTAAATTTCATTTTGTAGTTTTGCACTTTGTTTTTCACAATAATTACGGTCTTGTTGTGGAATACTCATATTGGCTATCAGAAAAATAAGCTGTTGGTTTTATCTTATCACCATATTGTTGTGTAAGTATGGAGGTCATGCAATAGCTTTTACAATCTACCATTTGAATGAATGTTTTATCATTAAATTTGGAAGGCCCCAAATGTTGTTTAATGTCACAGAAGGCCTTTTCTGCCTCTGTACTCCATTAAACAGGTGATGTCATTTTAAGGTTGTTTTTATACATTAATTTTGACAATGTTGCAACAATTTCTGCATAGTTTGGAATCCATGCTCTACAATAATTTGTCAGACCTAAAAATGATTATTATATGTTTCTTCGTCTGTGGTTTAGGATTTTTTAAGACTATAGCTCTCCTGTCTTCTAATATAGTCTTTCCTCCTATACTTAAATTATGGCCTAGATATTTAACTTGTCTTTTAAATCATTGCAATTTATTTTTTGTTAACTTTATGTCCCTCTTCTGTTAGATGATGCAGTAAAGTCAATGAATCCTTGCATGTCTCTCCATCTGTAGATGCCAGAAGACATGCGTGTTGTCATAACTTGTGAATAATTAGTTAGACTTTCACAGTAACCTTGCGGTAATCTAGTAAAAGTATATATATATATTTTTTTTTTCTCAAATGTGAATGCAAACCAAAATTGACTGTTATTTTCTATTGGTACTGTAAAGAATGCATTACTTATGTCTACTACTGTAAACACAGTAGCGTCTGGTCTTAATGAATTTAACAATGTGCGTGGGATTGGTACGCATGCTGCTCTCTGTATTACTGCAGCTCATCACATTCTTTTTTATCTTCTATTTTTTTTGATAAGCTGCAAGGCTGCAGACAACAGGGCCTTTCCCATGTTTAACTGTGGTTTGTCTGGGATATCGATTGTGTAATAGAATGTACTTTCTCTGTTTTCCAGTGTTACATCGAGGTCCTCTCTTTTTAATTTATGTTTAATTCATGTTTGAGTACAAGTCCTAGTTGGAATAAGCCGTCTCTTCCCAACAAATTCACAGGGCACTCCGGGACTTCGAAAATGGGCATTCTACAAGGTTATTTCAGGTTTTTCAGTGTCCAAACTCAGAATGTCCTGTAAATTGAAATCCACCTCCTCATTCTCTGTAATGTTTACACAAGAGGATTTGTTGAGTTGGGAAGCAGGCTGGCTAGTCATGCAGTAGTTTGTCCGTATTCTCTTTTATTTTTCTTTTTTTCTTTTTTAGGGCATTCACGTGCAATGTGGCCTTTGTTTCCACAGCACCAACAGATGGTATTATCATAATAATTTCGATTTCTACCATATCTTACTCTCCCACGGTCTCTGCCGTGTCCTCTAAAATTATCTCTCTCTCTGCCTTGATAGTATATTTCTGCTTCTTCGTCGAGGAAGACATCTATCTTCTCTTTTTGTTTTTTGTCTAACACTCTTTCTGCGTGGAGGGCATGATTAACATATTCCTCCAGAGGGCCAGTTGCTAGGTTTATCCAATGTTTATCTACCCATCTGTTAATGTGTTCTTTCGAATTCGCATGTAAAGCATTTTTTAACTGTTGTTGATAAGGTGTGATGCCGGCTACGGCCTTTTTCACATCCTCATTAGTCCAGTTTAACCAGAAGAGTAAGTCGTCAAATCCATCTTTTTGTATTTGTGATATATCATTTTTGTGTCGACACTTTATTTCGTTTTGAAGTTGAACTATTTTTTGCGAATTTAGCTGGCCAGCGAAACCGTATTTGGTTATCCACGTGTTTAAATCTTCTATTTTGAAATGGTTTTGTAGTTGAACATATTTCCAATCTTTACACGTTAGGTCTATTTTTTGATCCGGTTTACTGTTATTTATTCCCATTTTTGTGAATTTGGAAGTCAGTTCATTTGCACCTAGAGTGACCTAAATACTGACTTTATTCAAAAATGACAGGGTGACAATAAATGTCTGAGTTTTGGTAATTCTCAAGCTTCTACCCTAATTGGGGCGGAGAATTCTTGCCTTTGCTTCCAAACTCAGTTGTCACTTACAATCCCGTCTTATACATTCATACTTTTACACATACACACGATATTAATAACGTTTTTATAAACACACGAAAACACGGAAACACAGAAACACAGAAATACGGAATTTAAGTACGTACAGGACCCCGCCGTCCCCACGGATTTTATCGGATTCCGTTGTCCATCTGACTACTTGCCAGTGACTAGTATTACACAAGGTTTGTTCTGCCGCAGACTTCTTCGTCGCGCAATTCACTCACTCTTTAATCCTTTTTTCCCCCAAAATTTTTTAAAATTTAACTCACCACTCGTCTTCAATCCTGTGGATTGTCGTCAACCTTCAGATCCCAGTTGAGGAGGACGAAGACCAGTCCCGTAAAAGGGTCTTACTTGCCGTGGCCACGGTCTCTTAACTGGAAGTCGGCTCCACAACTGGAATCCTCGGGTGTGTTGACATCCGGCTCGAAGGACCAATTTAATGTTGGATTTATCTTACCCAACATTATAAAAAATAGACACAAAAGGAATGAAGACGCTGGTTTCTTTTTCTCATGAGGAGGGCGTATGGGAGATTGTTCAGATCACAGCCTCTCAACACGCTCTAAACAATCCCCCCCCCTCGCTCCTGCTTTTATTTGAAATAGGAGGGATTTACAAATCATAATGTTCTAAGCAATAAGACACAACACAAAATATTTGATTATAAGAGGGTTTTTTCCAGACATAGTGTTCTAAGTAATAAGACACAACACATAATATTGAACCAACACCTGTCACGACCCGACCACATCCGATCACGTCCTTGGTCCAGGCGCCCTTCCATCGGATGATGCTGAGTCTTCTTTTTGAAGGCGAGACATCTAAAATTGTCCATTATACTAATGCAAGCTAAGCAAATAAATGATAACTTCTACAATTTATCTAACA
>NW_026903320.1:0-5500 GCF_024500385.1 Phyllopteryx taeniolatus
TGTGATTTTGGCAGGACTTTTTAGCGCTTCCTTTTGAGCTAGTGGGCTAAGATTTGAAACAAACGATCGGTGGGAATCCAGCTTTCAGGGGAGGCCTCTTCCAAGCCTCTCGGAGGTCGTGGGGCCGAACGGCGAGCGTCAAAGCTCTCGGTTTCGCTCCAGTAGTAGGCCTTTGACTAAATTGTAACATGACGACCTATGTGATTTTGGCAGGACTTTTTAGCGCTTCCTTTTGAGCTAGTGGGCTAAGATTTGAAACAAACGATCGGTGGGAATCCAGCTTTCAGGGGAGGCCTCTTCCAAGCCTCTCGGAGGTCGTGGGGCCGAACGGCGAGCGTCAAAGCTCTCGGTTTCGCTCCAGTAGTAGGCCTTTGACTAAATTGTAACATGACGACCTATGTGATTTTGGCAGGACTTTTTAGCGCTTACTTTTGAGCTAGTGGGCTAAGATTTGAAACAAACGATCGGTGGGAATCCAGCTTTCAGGGGAGGCCTCTTCCAAGCCTCTCGGAGGTCGTGGGGCCGAACGGCGAGCGTCAAAGCTCTCGGTTTCGCTCCAGTAGTAGGCCTTTGACTAAATTGTAACATGACGACCTATGTGATTTTGGCAGGACTTTTTAGCGCTTCCTTTTGAGCTAGTGGGCTAAGATTTGAAACAAACGATCGGTGGGAATCCAGCTTTCAGGGGAGGCCTCTTCCAAGCCTCTCGGAGGTTGTGGGGCCGAACGGCGAGCGTCAAAGCTCTCGGTTTTCGCTCCAGTAGTAGGCCTTTGACTAAATTGTAACATGACGACCTATGTGATTTTGGCAGGACTTTTTAGCGCTTACTTTTGAGCTAGTGTGCTAAGATTTGAAACAAACGATCGGTGGGAATCCAGCTTTCAGGGGAGGCCTCTTCCAAGCCTCTCGGAGGTCGTGGGGCCGAACGGCGAGCGTCAAAGCTCTCGGTTTCGCTCCAGTAGTAGGCCTTTGACTAAATTGTAACATGACGACCGATGTGATTTTGGCAGGACTTTTTAGCGCTTCCTTTTGAGCTAGTGGGCTAAGATTTGAAACAAACGATCGGTGGGAATCCAGCTTTCAGGGGAGCCCTCTTCCAAGCCTCTCCGAGGTTGTGGGGCCGAACGGCGAGCGTCAAAGCTCTCTGTTTCGCTCCAGTAGTAGGCCTTTGACTAAATTGTAACATGACGACCTTTGTGATTTTGGCAGGACTTTTTAGCGCTTACTTTTGAGCTAGTGTGCTAAGATTTGAAACAAACGATCGGTGGGAATCCAGCTTTCAGGCGAGGCCTCTTCCAAGCCTATCGGAGGTCGTGGGGCCGAACGGCGAGCGTAAAGCTCACGGTTTCGCTCCAGTAGTAGGCCTTTGACTAAATTGTAGCATGACGACCGATGTGATTTTGGCAGGACTTTTTAGCGCTTCCTTTTGAGCTAGTGGGCTAAGATTTGAAACAAACGATCGGTGGGAATCCAGCTTTCAGGGGAGGCCTCTTCCAAGCCTCTCGGAGGTCGTGGGGCCGAACGGCGAGCGTCAAAGCTCTCGGTTTCGCTCCAGTAGTAGGCCTTTGACTAAATTGTAACATGACGACCTATGTGATTTTGGCAGGACTTTTTAGCGCTTCCTTTTGAGCTAGTGGGCTAAGATTTGAAACAAACGATCGGTGGGAATCCAGCTTTCAGGGGAGGCCTCTTCCAAGCCTCTCGGAGGTCGTGGGGCCGAACGGCGAGCGTCAAAGCTCTCGGTTTTCGCTCCAGTAGTAGGCCTTTGACTAAATTGTAACATGACGACCTTTGTGATTTTGGCAGGACTTTTTAGCGCTTCCTTTTGAGCTAGTGGGCTAAGATTTGAAACAAACGATCGGTGGGAATCCAGCTTTCAGGGGAGGCCTCTTCCAAGCCTCTCGGAGGTCGTGGGGCCGAACGGCGAGCGTCAAAGCTCTCGGTTTCGCTCCAGTAGTAGGCCTTTGACTAAATTGTAACATGACGACCGATGTGATTTTGGCAGGACTTTTTAGCGCTTACTTTTGAGCTAGTGGGCTAAGATTTGAAACAAACGATCGGTGGGAATCCAGCTTTCAGGGGAGGCCTCTTCCAAGCCTCTCGGAGGTCGTGGGGCCGAACGGCGAGCGTCAAAGCTCTCGGTTTCGCTCCAGTAGTAGGCCTTTGACTAAATTGTAACATGACGACCGATGTGATTTTGGCAGGACTTTTTAGCGCTTCCTTTTGAGCTAGTGGGCTAAGATTTGAAACAAACGATCGGTGGGAATCCAGCTTTCAGGGGAGGCCTCTTCCAAGCCTCTCGGAGGTCGTGGGGCCGAACGGCGAGCGTCAAAGCTCTCGGTTTCGCTCCAGTAGTAGGCCTTTGACTAAATTGTAACATGACGACCGATGTGATTTTGGCAGGACTTTTTAGCGCTTCCTTTTGAGCTAGTGGGCTAAGATTTGAAACAAACGATCGGTGGGAATCCAGCTTTCAGGGGAGGCCTCTTCCAAGCCTCTCGGAGGTCGTGGGGCCGAACGGCGAGCGTCAAAGCTCTCGGTTTCGCTCCAGTAGTAGGCCTTTGACTAAATTGTAACATGACGACCGATGTGATTTTGGCAGGACTTTTTAGCGCTTCCTTTTGAGCTAGTGTGCTAAGATTTGAAACAAACGATCGGTGGGAATCCAGCTTTCAGGGGAGGCCTCTTCCAAGCCTCTCGGAGGTCGTGGGGCCGAACGGCGAGCGTCAAAGCTCTCGGTTTCGCTCCAGTAGTAGGCCTTTGACTAAATTGTAACATGACGACCTATGTGATTTTGGCAGGACTTTTTAGCGCTTCCTTTTGAGCTAGTGGGCTAAGATTTGAAGCAAACGATCGGTGGGAATCCAGCTTTCAGGGGAGGCCTCTTCCAAGCCTCTCGGAGGTCGTGGGGCCGAACGGCGAGCGTCAAAGCTCTCGGTTTTGCTCCAGTAGTAGGCCTTTGACTAAATTGTAACATGACGACCTTTGTGATTTTGGCAGGACTTTTTAGCGCTTCCTTTTGAGCTAGTGTGCTAAGATTTGAAACAAACGATCGGTGGGAATCCAGCTTTCAGGGGAGGCCTCTTCCAAGCCTCTCGGAGGTCGTGGGGCCGAACGGCGAGCGTCAAAGCTCTCGGTTTCGCTCCAGTAGTAGGCCTTTGACTAAATTGTAACATGACGACCGATGTGATTTTGGCAGGACTTTTTAGCGCTTACTTTTGAGCTAGTGGGCTAAGATTTGAAACAAACGATCGGTGGGAATCCAGCTTTCAGGGGAGGCCTCTTCCAAGCCTCTCGGAGGTCGTGGGGCCGAACGGCGAGCGTCAAAGCTCTCGGTTTCGCTCCAGTAGTAGGCCTTTGACTAAATTGTAACATGACGACCTATGTGATTTTGGCAGGACTTTTTAGCGCTTCCTTTTGAGCTAGTGGGCTAAGATTTGAAACAAACGATCGGTGGGAATCCAGCTTTCAGGGGAGGCCTCTTCCAAGCCTCTCGGAGGTTGTGGGGCCGAACGGCGAGCGTCAAAGCACTCGGTTTTGCTCCAGTAGTAGGCCTTTGACTAAATTGTAACATGACGACCTTTGTGATTTTGGCAGGACTTTTTAGCGCTTACTTTTGAGCTAGTGTGCTAAGATTTGAAACAAACGATCGGTGGGAATCCAGCTTTCAGGGGAGGCCTCTTCCAAGCCTCTCGGAGGTCGTGGGGCCGAACGGCGAGCGTCAAAGCACTCGGTTTTGCTCCAGTAGTAGGCCTTTGACTAAATTGTAACATGACGACCGATGTGATTTTGGCAGGACTTTTTAGCGCTTCCTTTTGAGCTAGTGGGCTAAGATTTGAAACAAACGATCGGTGGGAATCCAGCTTTCAGGGGAGGCCTCTTCCAAGCCTCTCGGAGGTCGTGGGGCCGAACGGCGAGCGTCAAAGCTCTCGGTTTCGCTCCAGTAGTAGGCCTTTGACTAAATTGTAACATGACGACCGATGTGATTTTGGCAGGACTTTTTAGCGCTTCCTTTTGAGCTAGTGGGCTAAGATTTGAAACAAACGATCGGTGGGAATCCAGCTTTCAGGGGAGGCCTCTTCCAAGCCTCTCGGAGGTCGTGGGGCCGAACGGCGAGCGTCAAAGCTCTCGGTTTCGCTCCAGTAGTAGGCCTTTGACTAAATTGTAACATGACGACCGATGTGATTTTGGCAGGACTTTTTAGCGCTTCCTTTTGAGCTAGTGGGCTAAGATTTGAAACAAACGATCGGTGGGAATCCAGCTTTCAGGGGAGGCCTCTTCCAAGCCTCTCGGAGGTCGTGGGGCCGAACGGCGAGCGTCAAAGCTCTCGGTTTCGCTCCAGTAGTAGGCCTTTGACTAAATTGTAACATGACGACCTATGTGATTTTGGCAGGACTTTTTAGCGCTTCCTTTTGAGCTAGTGGGCTAAGATTTGAAACAAACGATCGGTGGGAATCCAGCTTTCAGGGGAGGCCTCTTCCAAGCCTCTCGGAGGTCGTGGGGCCGAACGGCGAGCGTCAAAGCTCTCGGTTTCGCTCCAGTAGTAGGCCTTTGACTAAATTGTAACATGACGACCTTTGTGATTTTGGCAGGACTTTTTAGCGCTTCCTTTTGAGCTAGTGGGCTAAGATTTGAAACAAACGATCGGTGGGAATCCAGCTTTCAGGGGAGGCCTCTTCCAAGCCTCTCGGAGGTCGTGGGGCCGAACGGCGAGCGTCAAAGCTCTCGGTTTCGCTCCAGTAGTAGGCCTTTGACTAAATTGTAACATGACGACCGATGTGATTTTGGCAGGACTTTTTAGCGCTTCCTTTTGAGCTAGTGGGCTAAGATTTGAAACAAAACGATCGGTGGGAATCCAGCTTTCAGGGGAGGCCTCTTCCAAGCCTCTCGGAGGTCGTGGGGCCGAACGGCGAGCGTCAAAGCTCTCGGTTTCGCTCCAGTAGTAGGCCTTTGACTAAATTGTAACATGACGACCTATGTGATTTTGGCAGGACTTTTTAGCGCTTCCTTTTGAGCTAGTGGGCTAAGATTTGAAACAAACGATCGGTGGGAATCCAGCTTTCAGGGGAGGCCTCTTCCAAGCCTCTCGGAGGTTGTGGGGCCGAACGGCGAGCGTCAAAGCTCTCGGTTTCGCTCCAGTAGTAGGCCTTTGACTAAATTGTAACATGACGACCGATGTGATTTTGGCAGGACTTTTTAGCGCTTCCTTTTGAGCTAGTGGGCTAAGATTTGAAACAAACGATCGGTGGGAATCCAGCTTTCAGGGGAGGCCTCTTCCAAGCCTCTCGGAGGTCGTGGGGCCGAACGGCGAGCGTCAAAGCTCTCGGTTTCGCTCCAGTAGTAGGCCTTTGACTAAATTGTAACATGACGACCTTTGTGATTTTGGCAGGACTTTTTAGCGCTTCTTTTGAGCTAGTGGGCTAAGATTTGAAACAAACGATCGGTGGGAATCCAGGTTTCAGGGGAGGCCTCTTCCAAGCCTCTCGGAGGTCGTGGGGCC
>NW_026903322.1:0-5472 GCF_024500385.1 Phyllopteryx taeniolatus
TTATTCCTATAAAAAGACACGACAAACAAAAGGAACTTGGCCTGTGTTGGATTTATCTTACCCAACATTATAAAAAATAGACACAAAAGGAATGAAGACGCTGGTTTCTTTTTCTCATGAGGAGGGCGTATGGGAGATTGTTCAGATCACAGCCTCTCAACACGCTATAAACAATCCCCCCCCTCGCTCCTGCATTTATTTGAAATAGGAGGGATTTACAAATCATAATGTTCTAAGCAATAAGACACAACACAAAATATTTGATAATAAGAGGGTTTTTCCCAGACATAGTATTCTAAGTAATAAGACACAACACATAATATTGAACCAACACCTGTCACGACCCGACCACATCCGATCACGTCCTTGGTCCAGGCGCCCTTCCATCGGATGATGCTGAGTCTTCTTTTTGAAGGCGAGACATCTAAAATTGTCCATAATACTAATGCAAGCTAAGCAAATAAATGATAACTTCTAGAATATATTTAACATTTCCCTCCTGTTTATCATGTATTTGCACAAATTCTCATATCATCTTACAGTCACTTCATTTCGATTTTTAACTGTAGAATCATTTTTATGAAACAAATACATTTACACTCAGAGTAAACTTGTCATACATGAATGTTGTAGTTTAAACATCGTAATCACCTGGATCAGGAAACAAATCAGGTAAAACAACATCATCATCGTCATTATTATCAACCTCCAATAAAGGATAAATCTGCTCCATACGGTTCCATGTGGGTTATGGCTGTGGTGATTAATTTACTGATTAATGCCCGAATGCATGGGATACAACAACATCCACACAATGTCAGAATGGCTGCAAAAACAGCAATTGATATCAATATTGGTGAAATTAGGGTTTTATATTTACCAAACACGTCCATTCAGCTGTTTCACAAGGAGTGTTGATTGAGGGTCCGTAGACCATCGATGTCTCTGGTCAAGCTGCCATCTGAAGCAGTATTGTTTGTTCTCCAAACATACCGCAAACACCTCCCTCTCTTGCGAGGAGCATGTCGACAGCTATGCGGTCTTTGGAACGTCCTTGAGCTGCTCGTGCACAGCTTCCAACCCACTCTGAATCCAATTTCCTAATCTCTGTACATTGAAGTGGATATAGTTTATCCCATCAACATTTTTATTAATCGTACACAACCAGCATATGAAGTATTCAAATCCTCCTGCAACTTGGTCAGCTAATTTGTATTGATTAGGAACCCCACGAGGAACACCATGTATGTTTTATGTTGGATAATTTTGCCTCTGCCAGGATAAATCTCTTTTTGTCAAGTATGTCGAAAACACACAAGGAATTTGTTTCCGGTAGTTGGAGCCGCTCTAGTACAACAGACAGTAAATTTACAGAACACTTTGGAGACATAAAGACATTGACAAAAAACAATTGTGCAAAAAGATGCAGTCCTCTAGCAGCAGTTTGAATGACTAATATCGCAATAGTCCGGTGCAATGACCATTGTGCAAAGGGCGCTGAGACTTCAAGGAGTGTATGCAGTTTAAAGTGACGAGTAGTGCGATAATCTGGGACAATGGTTGTGCAAATGTTGCAGATGCTCCTCAATCAGTGTGCAAATGGAATAATACAATCTTGTGATAATTATGCCGGAACTATGCGCAACAAAGGCCTGGGACCCATGCAAACAACACAATCTTTTCTCGCTACATTTGCTGCTTGTTCCATCAATAGTAACCAATTGTTATTTTGTCCTGAAACTCCTGTGACAACAAGGAACCAATCATCAGTAGTTATGTTGTTAACCATTCAAATTTGTCCACCTTTCTTTGAAGTTTTCAATGGCATTTTTGGTTTAACACGGTTCCTATAACACAATACTACTTGGAAGTGGGGATCTTTTCCACCAGAATAGGCCCACAAGCTCACTATCAAACACATTGGGTGACTTGATTTGTATTTCAATATTAAACTATGGGCCGTTTTGCTTATGTTAAACTTCTTTCTTTGTTCTTTTGCTGTTCTTTTTGACCAACTGGACCAATCATAACCTGTTTCACCAATAAGGTGTTTCCATTCAAAACCTATAGTTGCATACCAGTCATATCTAAATCCCCAATTCTGTCCATTCTCTTGAGCATCATTGGTGAGAGCCGCATATGGAATTAGCAGCTTGATTTTGGGGGGCACAAAATATTAAACCGGTTTGCCGTGTTTGGAGGCCATGCCCACAATTTTGATCATCAGCTGTACTCCTTTTGATACGAGTTAATGATTCAAAAAAAATTTTTTTTTATTATTATTGGGTTCGTCATATTGGTCCAGTTGGTAGGTGATTTTCTATCTAAAAAATGGGTTTTATCATTGAGGGTGGGACGTCCCATGTACCACAAAAACAAAACCAACATCTTAGTAGCCAAAGTTGCTACGTAACAACTTATCGAATCTCATAACCAACGTGGGTGTGCCTTTCTGCTGAGTTCTCACTAAAAGGGTTGGTGTCTTTTTTCTTCACTGACCAGCAAGCGTTTTCAGAATCTACACATCTGCTCCCGCTCCGTTATCAGACTTTTGCTCACCTTCCCTATTTGAGTACTCAGCTGAAATGACTCTTACAGTGTGTTAAATGAACCCACGTGTTTCTTTCTGCTATTTTTTAGGGCTGTAAAGTGTCAATCTATCTGTGCCACCATCACTCCGGTTGAGACATGTGACACAGCATGTCTCAATATAGCAGCCCATTTGAATAGTTTTTTTTTTTTTTTTTTTCCTGTGCTAATGTAAATTTCATTTTGTAGTTTTGCACTTTGTTTTTCCCAATAATTGCGTTCTTGTTGTGGAATACTCATATTGGCTATCAGTATAGATTGTACCATCTTTATTTATCATTAGTTTGCATGCCTCGGTTAATGCTACTAATTCAGCAGCTTGTTCAGCCAATTCCTGTCAATCATGCTGCGTGCCTTCATCAAGTAAGGGTATTAGTGTGGCTGGATTTAAGGTTGTGCATCGCTCAACAGTCAAATGTGGTTGTGATAGCAAGATGGCAATGCAAGATAAATGTCTTGCAGGTGATTTGCAATAGGAGAGCAGACACTGTATGTGGGACCTTTAGGGTGAACTGCTCTCTAGTTGAAAAATAAGCTATTGGTCTTAGCTTATCACCGTATTGTTGTGTAAGTACGGAGGTCATGCAATAGCTTTTACAATCTACCATTTGAATGAATGTTTTATCATTAAATTTGGAAGGCCTAGCGCAGCACTGGACACCAAATGTTGTTTAATGTCACAGAAGGCCTTTTCTGCCTCTGTACTCCATTAAACAGGTGATGTAATTTTAAGGTTGTTTTCATACATTAATTTTGACAATGGTGCAACAATTTCTGCATAGTTTGGAATCCATGCTCTACAATAATTTGTCAGACCTAAAAATTATTGTATGTTTCTTCGTCTGTGGTTTAGGATTTTTTTAAGACTATAGCTCTCCTGTCTTCTAATTAGTCTTTCCTCCTATACTTAAATTATGGCCTAGATATTTAACTTGTCTTTTACATCATTGCAATTTATTTTTGTTAACTTTATGTCCCTCTTCTGTTAGATGATGCAGTAAGGTCAATGAATCTTTGCATGTCTCTCCATCTGTAGATGCCAGAAGACATGCGTTTTGTCATAACTTGTGAATAAATAGTTGGACTTTCACAGTAACCTTGCGGTAATCTAGTAAATGTATATATATATATTTTTTTCTCAAATGTGAATGCAAACCAAAATTGACTGTTATTTTCTATTGGTACTGAAAAGAATGCATTACTGCATTAATGCATTAATGTCCACTACTGTAAACACAGTAGCGTCTGGTCTTAATGAATTTAACAATGTGCGTGGGTTTGGTACGCATGCTCTGTATTACTGCAGCTCATCACATTCTTTTTTATCTTCTATTTTTGTGATAAGCTCCAAGGCTGCAGACAACAGGGCCTTTCCCACGTTTAACGGTGGCTTGTCTTTTATTTTTTATATAATTTGATTCCTGCAACGCGGCTATTTTTTGTGTATTTAACCAACCATTAAAGCCGTGTTCGGTTATCCCTGTCTCTAAATATTAAATTTTATCAGGATCCTGTTTCTTTTTTTCTTTTAAATTTAATTTAATGAACCTCCAACCTTTACACTGCAGTGTATTCCTGTTTTTTATTTTACTACTTCCTTTCCCCATTTGAAAGAATTTGGTTCAGTGTAATACTACCTAGGGTAGTCTAGAACACTGTTTTTTTTTTGTTATTTTTTCAGTAGGACGGTGATTCAAATTTACTTTCTGTGGTAATTCTCACTTCAACTCTTTCGAGTGGAGAATTCTTGCCTTTGCATCCACAAAAGTCCACCGTTTACTTTCCCACTGTTTTGGTATGGAATGAAAAACCTAGTGGTTTCCCATTTCCCATTTACACTCTCATTCAAACAGTTTTCATTCACACTGGCTCGTCAGAGGACTCCGCCGTCCCATACGGAATTTAACTACGTCTGTCAACAGCTCATTAGAGGACTCCGCCATCCTATACGGAATTTAACTACGACGCCACGAAACTTTCCTAGTTTCTTTATTCATTAAACACGGAATTTAAGTACGTACAGGACTCCGGCATCCTCGCAGAATATGTCGGACTCCGCCGTCCATTACTTGCCAGTGACTAGTATTACACAAGGTTTATTAAACACGGAATTTAAGTACGTACAGGACTCCGCCGTCCTCGCGGAATTTGTGGACTCCGGCGTCCTTTTTCCTAAAAAAAAATTTTAAATTTAACTCACCAGTCGTCTTCAATCCTGTGGATTGTCGTCAACCTTCAGATCCCAGTTGAGGAGAACGAAGACCAGTCCCGTAAAGGGTCTTACTTGCCGTGGCCACGGTCTCTTAACTGGAAGTCGGCTCCACAACTGGAATCCTCGGGTGTGTTGACATCCGGCTCGAAGGACCAATTTAATGTTGGATTTATCTTACCCAACATTATAAAAAATAGACACAAAAGGAATGAAGACGCTGGTTTCTTTTTCTCATGAGGAGGGCGTATGGGAGATTGTTCAGATCACAGCCTCTCAACACGCTCTAAACAATCCCCCCCCTCGCTCCTGCATTTATTTGAAATAGGAGGGATTTACAAATCATAATGTTCTAAGCAATAAGACACAACACAAAATATTTGATAATAAGAGGGTTTTTCCCAGACATAGTATTCTAAACAATAAGACACGACACATAATATTTGATAATAAGAGGGTTTTTCCCAGACATAGTATTCTAAGCAATAAGACACAACACAAAATATTGGACCAACACTTGACCCGACCCGACCACATCCGATCACGTCCTTGGTCCAGGCGCCCTTCCATCGGATGATGCTGAGTCATCTTTTCGAAGGCGAGACATCTAAAATTGTCCATAATACTAATGCAAGCTAAGCAAATAAATGATAACTTCTAGAATATATTTAACA
>NW_026903323.1:0-5454 GCF_024500385.1 Phyllopteryx taeniolatus
GGCTAGTTAACACCTATAGCTGCCAACACTAAAAGACCAAGTATGTTATGTTGTCTTTTTGTTATTGTTGGATTTATCTTACCCAACATTATAAAAAATAGACACAAAAGGAATGAAGACGCTGGTTTCTTTTTCTCATGAGGAAGGCGTATGGGAGATTGTTCAGATCACAGCCTCTCAACACGCTCTAACCAATCTCTCCCGTCGCTCCTGCATTTATTTGAAAATAGGAGGGTTTTTCCCAGACATAATGTTCTAAACAATAAGACACAACACAAAACATTGGACCAACACCTGTCACGTCCCCGACCACATCCGATCACGTCCTTGGTCCAGGCGCCCTTCCATCGGATGATGCTGAGTCATCTTTTCGAAGGCGAGACATCTAAAATCGTCCATAATACTAATGCAAGCTAAGCAAATAAATGATAACTTCTAGAATATATTTAACATTTCCCTCCTGTTTATCATGTATTTGCACAAATTCTCATATCATCTTACAGTCACTTCATTTCGACTTTTAATTGTAGAATCATTTTTATGAAACAAATACATTTACACTCAGAGTAAACTTGTCATACATGAATGTTGTAGTTTAAACATCGTAATCACCTGGATCAGGAAACAAATCAGGTAAAACAACATCATCATCATCATCGTCATTATTATCAACCTCCAATAAAGGATAAATCTGCTCCATACGGTTCCATGTGGGTTATGGCTGTGGTGATTAATTTACTGATTAATGCCCGAATGCATGGGATACAACAACATCCACACAATGTCAGAATGGCTGCAAAAACAGCAATTGATATCAATATTGGTGAAATTAGGGTTTTATATTTACCAAAAACGTCCATTCAGCTGTTTCACAAGGAGTGTTGATTGAGGGTCCGTAGACCATCGATGGCTCTGGTCAAGCTGCCATCTGAAGCAGTATTGTTTGTTCTCCAAACATACCGCAAACACCTCCCTCTCTTGCGAGGAGCATGTCGACAGCTATGCGGTCTTTGGAACGTCCTTGAGCTGCTCGTGCACAGCTTCCAACCCACTCTGAGTCCAATTTCCTAATCTCTGTACATTGAAGTGGATATAGTTTATCCCATCAACATTTTTATTAATCGTACACCAACAGCATATGAAGTATTCAAATCCTCCTGCAACTTGGTCAGCTAATTTGTATTGATTAGGAACCCCACGAGGAACACCATGTATGTTTTATGTTGGATAATTTTGCCTCTGCCAGGATAAATCTCTTTTTTGTCAAGTATGTCCAAAACACACAAGGAATTTGTCTCCGGTAGTTGGAGCCGCTCTAGTACAACAGACAGTCAATTTACAGAACACTTTGGAGACATAAAGACATTGACAAAAAATAATTGTGCAAAAAGATGCAGTCCTCTAGCAGCAGTTTGAATGACTAATATCGCAATAGTCCGGTGCAAAGATCATTGTGCAAAGGGCGCTGAGACTTCAAGGAGTGTATGCAGTTTAAAGTGACGAGTAGTGCGATCATCTGGGACAATGGTTGTGCAAATGTTGCAGATGCTCCTCAATCAGTGTGCAAATGGAATAATACAATCTTGTGATAATTATGCCGGAACTATGCGCAACAAAGGCCTGGGACCCATGCAAACAACACAATCTTTTCTCGCTACATTTGCTGCTTGTTCCATCAATAGTAATCAATTGTTATTTTGTCCTGAAACTCCTGTGACAACAAGGAACCAATCATCAGTAGTTATGTTGTTAACCATTAAAATTTGTCTACCTTTCTTTGAAGTTTTCAATGGCATTTTTGGTTTAACACGGTTCCTATAACGCAATACTACTTGGAAGTGGGGATCTTTTCCACCAGAATAGGCCCACAAGCTCACTATCAAACACATTGGGTGACTTGTATTTCAATATTAAACTATGGGCCGTTTTGCTTATGTTAAACTTCTTTCTTTGTTCTTTTGCTGTTCTTTTTGACCAACTGGACCAATCATAACCTGTTTCACCAATAAGGTGTTTCCATTCAAAACCTATAGTTGCATACCAGTCATATCTAAATCCCCAATTCTGCCCATTCTCTTGAGCATCATTGGTGAGAGCCGCATATGGAATTATGATTAAAGCAGCTTGATTTTGGGGGCACAAAATATTAAACCGTTTTGCCGCATTTGGAGGCCATGCCCACAATTTTGATCATCAGCTGTACTCCTTTTGATACGAGTTAATGATTCAAAAAAAATTTTTTATTATTATTATTGGGTTCGTCATATTGGTCCAGTTGGTAGGTGATTTTTCTATCTAAAAATATGGGTTTTATCATTGAGGGTGGGACGTCCCATGTACCACAAAAACAAAACCAACATCATAGTAGCCAAAGTTGCTACGTAACAACTTATCGAATCTCATAACCAACGTGGGTGTGCCTTTCTGCTGAGTTCTCACTAAAAGGGTTGGTGTCTTTTTTCTTCACTGACCAGCAAGCGTTTTCAGAATCTACACATCTGCTCCCGCTCCGTTATCAGACTTTTGCTCACCTTCCCTATTTGAGTACTCAGCTGAAATGACTCTTACAGTGTGTTAAATGAACCCACGTGTTTCTTTCTGCTATTTTTTAGGGCTATAAAGTGTCAATCTATCTGTGCCACCATCCCTCCGGTTGAGACGTGACACAGCATGTCTCAATATAGCAGCCCATTTGAATAGTTTTTTTTTTTTTTTTTTTTTTTCCTGTGCTAATGTAAATTTCATTTTGTAGTTTTGCACTTTGTTTTTCCCAATAATTGCCTTCTTGTTGTGGAATACTCATATTGGCTATCAGTATAGATTGTACCATCTTTATTTATCATGAGTTTGCATGCCTCGGTTAATGCTACTAATTCAGCAGCTTGTTCAGCCAATTCCTGTCAATCATGCTGCGTGCCTTCATCAAGTGAGGGTATTAGTGTGGCTGGATTTAAGGTTGTGCATCGCTCAACAGTCAAATGTGGTTCTGATAGCAAGATGGCAATGCAAGATAAATGTCTTGCAGATGATTTGCAATAGGAGAGCAGACACTGTATGTGGGACCTTTAGGGTGAACTGCTCTCTAGTTGAAAAATAAGCTATTGGTCTTAGCTTATCACCGTATTGTTGTGTAAGTACGGAGGTCATGCAATAGCTTTTACAATCTACCATTTGAATGAATGTTTTATCATTAAATTTGGAAGGCCTAGCGCAGCACTGGAGACCAAATGTTGTTTAATGTCACAGAAGGCCTTTTCTGCCTCTGTACTCCATTAAACAGGTGATGTAATTTTAAGGTTGTTTTCATATATTAATTTTGACAATGGTGCAACAATTTCTGCATAGTTTGGAATCCATGCTCTACAATAATTTGTCAGACCTAAAAATGATTATTATATGTTTCTTCCTCTGTGGTTTAGGATTTTTTAAGACTATAGCTCTCCTGTCTTCTAATATAGTCTTTCCTCCTATACTTAAATTATGGCCTAGATATTTAACTTGTCTTTTACATCATTGCAATTTATTTTTGTTAACTTTATGTCCCTCTTCTGTTAGATGATGCAGTAAGGTCAATGAATCTTTGCATGTGTCTTCATCTGTAGATGCCAGAAGACATGCGTGTTGTCATAACTTGTGAATAATTAGTTAGACTTTCACAGTAACCTTGCGGTAATCTAGTAAATGTATATATATATATTTTTTTTTTCTCAAATGTGAATGCAAACCAAAATTGACTGTTATTTTCTATTGGTACTGAAAAGAATGCATTAATGCATTAATGTCCACTACTGTAAACACAGTAGCGTCTGGTCTTAATGAATTTAACAATGTGCGTGGGTTTGGTACGCATGCTCTGTATTACTGCAGCTCATCACATTCTTTTTTTATCTTCTATTTTTGTGATAAGCTCCAAGGCTGCAGACAACAGCCTTTCCCACGTTTAACGGTGGCTTGTCTTTTATTTTTTATATAATTTGATTCCTGCAACGCGGCTATTTTTTGTGTATTTAACCAACCATTAAAGCCGTGTTCGGTTATCCCTGTCTCTAAATATAAAATTTTATCAGGATCCTGTTTCTTTTTTTCTTTTAAATTTAATTTAATGAACCTCCAACCTTTACACTGCAGTGTATTCCTGTTTTTTATTTTACTACTTCCTTTCCCCATTTGAAAGAATTTGGTTCAGTGTAATACTACCTAGGGTAGTCTTCTTTTCCTTTTCTTTTCAGTAGGACGGTGATTCAAATTTACTTTCTGTGGTAATTCTCACTTCAACTCTTTCGAGTGGAGAATTCTTGCCTTTGCATCCACAAAAGTCCACCGTTTACTTTCCCACTGTTTTGGTATGGAATGAAAAACCTAGTGGTTTCCCATTTCCCATTTACACTCTCATTCAAACAGTTTTCATTCACACTGGCTCGTCAGAGGACTCCGCCGTCCCATACGGAATTTAACTACGTCTGTCAACAGCTCATTAGAGGACTCCGCCATCCTATACGGAATTTAACTACGACGCCACGAAACTTTCCTAGTTTCTTTATTCTACCCGCCATTGACTAGTATTCACAGGGTTTATTAAACACGGAATTTAAGTACGTACAGGACTCCGCCGTCCTCGCGGAATTTCTGGACTCCGGCGTCCTTTTTCCTAAAAAAAAAATTTAAATTTAACTCACCAGTCGTCTTCAATCCTGTGGATTGTCGTCAACCTTCAGATCCCAGTTGAGGAGAACGAAGACCAGTCCCGTAAAGGGTCTTACTTGCCGTGGCCACGGTCTCTTAACTGGAAGTCGGCTCCACAACTGGAATCCTCGGGTGTGTTGACATCCGGCTCGAAGGACCAATTTAATGTTGGATTTATCTTACCCAACATTATAAAAAATAGACACAAAAGGAATGAAGACGCTGGTTTCTTTTTCTCATGAGGAGGGCGTATGGGAGATTGTTCAGATCACAGCCTCTCAACACGCTCTAACCAATCTCTCCCGTCGCTCCTGCATTTATTTGAAAATAGGAGGGTTTTTCCCAGACATAATGTTCTAAACAATAAGACACAACACAAAACATTGGACCAACACCTGTCACGTCCCCGACCACATCCGATCACGTCCTTGGTCCAGGCGCCCTTCCATCGGATGATGCTGAGTCATCTTTTCGAAGGCGAGACATCTAAAATCGTCCATAATACTAATGCAAGCTAAGCAAATAAATGATAACTTCTAGAATATATTTAACATTTATGATAAAAAAAAAATATGGTTTTATTCTCTCTTAATAGTATAGTTTGATTATGTATCCTGTATTATATTGTCTTGTAGATGTATTTTACTGCTTTTTTACATCATGGCCAGGGGACTACAGATGAAAACTAGCCTTCTGGCTAATTCTGGCTTTTTTAACCATGTGTACTTCATGTGTTTTATGAAATTGCATTGTCCCCTTTCAAAAATAAAC
>NW_026903324.1:0-5453 GCF_024500385.1 Phyllopteryx taeniolatus
GGAGGTCGTGAGGCCGAACCACGAGCATCGAAGCATTTCGTTTCGCTCCAGTAGTAGGCCTTTATTGACTAAATTGTAACATGACGACCTATGTGATTTCGGCAGAACTTTTGAACCCTTAAGTTTGAGCTAGTGGGCTCACGTTCGACACACTCGATCGTTGTGAATCCACCTTTCAGATGAGGTCTCTTCCAAGCCTCTCGGAGGTCGTGAGGCCGAACCACGAGCATCGAAGCATTTCGTTTCGCTCCAGTAGTAGGCCTTTATTGACTAAATTGTAACATGACGACCTATGTGATTTCGGCAGAACTTTTGAACCCTTAAGTTAGAGCTAGTGGGCTGACGTTCGACACACTCGATCGTTGTGAATCCACCTTTCAGATGAGGTCTCTTCCAAGCCTCTCGGAGGTCGTGAGGCCGAACCACGAGCATCGAAGCATTTCGTTTCGCTCCAGTAGTAGGCCTTTATTGACTAAATTGTAACATGACGACCTATGTGATTTCGGCAGAACTTTTGAACCCTTAGGTTTGAGCTAGTGGGCTCACGTTCGACACACTCGATCGTTGTGAATCCACCTTTCAGATGAGGTCTCTTCCAAGCCTCTCGGAGGTCGTGAGGCCGAACCACGAGCATCGAAGCATTTCGTTTCGCTCCAGTAGTAGGCCTTTATTGACTAAATTGTAACATGACGACCTATGTGATTTCGGCAGAACTTTTGAACCCTTAAGTTTGAGCTAGTGGGCTGACGTTCGACACACTCGATCGTTGTGAATCCACCTTTCAGATGAGGTCTCTTCCAAGCCTCTCGGAGGTCGTGAGGCCGAACCACGAGCATCGAAGCATTTCGTTTCGCTCCAGTAGTAGGCCTTTATTGACTAAATTGTAACATGACGACCTATGTGATTTCGGCAGAACTTTTGAACCCTTAAGTTAGAGCTAGTGGGCTGACGTTCGACACACTCGATCGTTGTGAATCCACCTTTCAGATGAGGTCTCTTCCAAGCCTCTCGGATGTAGTGCGGCCGAACCACGAGCATCGAAGCATTCGTTTCGCTCCAGTAGTAGGCCTTTATTGACTAAATTGTAACATGACGACCTATGTGATTTCGGCAGAACTTTTGAACCCTTAAGTTAGAGCTAGTGTGCTGACGTTCGACACACTCGATCGTTGTGAATCCACCTTTCAGATGAGGTCTCTTCCAAGCCTCTCGGATGTAGTGCGGCCGAACCACGAGCGTCGAAGCATTCCGTTTCGCTCCAGTAGTAGGCGTTTATTGACTAAATTGTAACATGACGTCCTATGTGATTTCGGCAGAACTTTTGAACCCTTAGGTTTGAGCTACTGGGCTCACGTTCGACACACTCGATCGTTGTGAATCCACCTTTCAGATGAGGTCTCTTCCAAGCCTCTCGGAGGTTGTGAGGCCGAACCACGAGCATCGAAGCATTTCGTTTCGCTCCAGTAGTAGGCCTTTATTGACTAAATTGTAACATGACGACCTATGTGATTTCGGCAGAACTTTTGAACCCTTAAGTTAGAGCTAGTGTGCTGACGTTCGACACACTCGATCGTTGTGAATCCACCTTTCAGATGAGGTCTCTTCCAAGCCTCTCGGAGGTCGTGAGGCCGAACCACGAGCATCGAAGCATTTCGTTTCGCTCCAGTAGTAGGCCTTTATTGACTAAATTGTAACATGACGACCTATGTGATTTCGGCAGAACTTTTGAACCCTTAAGTTTGAGCTAGTGGGCTGACGTTCGACACACTCGATCGTTGTGAATCCACCTTTCAGATGAGGTCTCTTCCAAGCCTCTCGGAGGTCGTGAGGCCGAACCACGAGCATCGAAGCATTTCGTTTCGCTCCAGTAGTAGGCCTTTATTGACTAAATTGTAACATGACGACCTATGTGATTTCGGCAGAACTTTTGAACCCTTAAGTTTGAGCTAGTGTGCTGACGTTCGACACACTCGATCGTTGTGAATCCACCTTTCAGATGAGGTCTCTTCCAAGCCTCTCGGAGGTCGTGAGGCCGAACCACGAGCATCGAAGCATTTCGTTTCGCTCCAGTAGTAGGCCTTTATTGACTAAATTGTAACATGACGACCTATGTGATTTCGGCAGAACTTTTGAACCCTTAAGTTAGAGCTAGTGGGCTGACGTTCGACACACTCGATCGTTGTGAATCCACCTTTCAGATGAGGTCTCTTCCAAGCCTCTCGGAGGTAGTGAGGCCGAACCACGAGCATCGAAGCATTTCGTTTCGCTCCAGTAGTAGGCCTTTATTGACTAAATTGTAACATGACGACCTATGTGATTTCGGCAGAACTTTTGAACCCTTAAGTTAGAGCTAGTGGGCTGACGTTCGACACACTCGATCGTTGTGAATCCACCTTTCAGATGAGGTCTCTTCCAAGCCTCTCGGAGGTCGTGAGGCCGAACCACGAGCATCGAAGCATTTCGTTTCGCTCCAGTAGTAGGCCTTTATTGACTAAATTGTAACATGACGACCTATGTGATTTCGGCAGAACTTTTGAACCCTTAGGTTAGAGCTAGTGGGCTGACGTTCGACACACTCGATCGTTGTGAATCCACCTTTCAGATGAGGTCTCTTCCAAGCCTCTCGGAGGTCGTGAGGCCGAACCACGAGCATCGAAGCATTTCGTTTCGCTCCAGTAGTAGGCCTTTATTGACTAAATTGTAACATGACGACCTATGTGATTTCGGCAGAACTTTTGAACCCTTAGGTTTGAGCTAGTGGGCTCACGTTCGACACACTCGATCGTTGTGAATCCACCTTTCAGATGAGGTCTCTTCCAAGCCTCTCGGAGGTTGTGAGGCCGAACCACGAGCATCGAAGCATTTCGTTTCGCTCCAGTAGTAGGCCTTTATTGACTAAATTGTAACATGACGACCTATGTGATTTCGGCAGAACTTTTGAACCCTTAAGTTTGAGCTAGTGGGCTCACGTTCGACACACTCGATCGTTGTGAATCCACCTTTCAGATGAGGTCTCTTCCAAGCCTCTCGGAGGTCGTGAGGCCGAACCACGAGCATCGAAGCATTTCGTTTCGCTCCAGTAGTAGGCCTTTATTGACTAAATTGTAACATGACGACCTATGTGATTTCGGCAGAACTTTTGAACCCTTAAGTTAGAGCTAGTGTGCTGACGTTCGACACACTCGATTGTTGTGAATCCACCTTTCAGATGAGTCCTCTTCCAAGCCTCTCGGATGTAGTGCGGCCGAACCACGAGCGTCGAAGCATTCCGTTTCGCTCCAGTAGTAGGCGTTTATTGACTAAATTGTAACATGACGACCTATGTGATTTCGGCAGCACTTTTGAACCCTTAAGTTAGAGCTAGTGTGCTGACGTTCGACACACTCGATCGTTGTGAAACCACCTTTCAGATGAGGTCTCTTCCAAGCCTCTCGGATGTAGTGCGGCCGAACCACGAGCGTCGAAGCATTCCGTTTCGCTCCAGTAGTAGGCGTTTATTGACTAAATTGTAACATGACGTCCTATGTGATTTCGGCAGAACTTTTGAACCCTTAGGTTTGAGCTACTGGGCTCACGTTCGACACACTCGATCGTTGTGAATCCACCTTTCAGATGAGGTCTCTTCCAAGCCTCTCGGAGGTTGTGAGGCCGAACCACGAGCATCGAAGCATTTCGTTTCGCTCCAGTAGTAGGCCTTTATTGACTAAATTGTAACATGACGACCTATGTGATTTCGGCAGAACTTTTGAACCCTTAAGTTAGAGCTAGTGTGCTGACGTTCGACACACTCGATCGTTGTGAATCCACCTTTCAGATGAGGTCTCTTCCAAGCCTCTCGGAGGTCGTGAGGCCGAACCACGAGCATCGAAGCATTTCGTTTCGCTCCAGTAGTAGGCCTTTATTGACTAAATTGTAACATGACGACCTATGTGATTTCGGCAGAACTTTTGAACCCTTAGGTTTGAGCTAGTGGGCTCACGTTCGACACACTCGATCGTTGTGAATCCACCTTTCAGATGAGGTCTCTTCCAAGCCTCTCGGAGGTCGTGAGGCCGAACCACGAGCATCGAAGCATTTCGTTTCGCTCCAGTAGTAGGCCTTTATTGACTAAATTGTAACATGACGACCTATGTGATTTCGGCAGAACTTTTGAACCCTTAAGTTTGAGCTAGTGTGCTGACGTTCGACACACTCGATCGTTGTGAATCCACCTTTCAGATGAGGTCTCTTCCAAGCCTCTCGGAGGTCGTGAGGCCGAACCACGAGCATCGAAGCATTTCGTTTCGCTCCAGTAGTAGGCCTTTATTGACTAAATTGTAACATGACGACCTATGTGATTTCGGCAGAACTTTTGAACCCTTAAGTTAGAGCTAGTGGGCTCACGTTCGACACACTCGATCGTTGTGAATCCACCTTTCAGATGAGGTCTCTTCCAAGCCTCTCGGAGGTCGTGAGGCCGAACCACGAGCATCGAAGCATTTCGTTTCGCTCCAGTAGTAGGCCTTTATTGACTAAATTGTAACATGACGACCTATGTGATTTCGGCAGAACTTTTGAACCCTTAAGTTTGAGCTAGTGGGCTCACGTTCGACACACTCGATCGTTGTGAATCCACCTTTCAGATGAGGTCTCTTCCAAGCCTCTCGGAGGTCGTGAGGCCGAACCACGAGCATCGAAGCATTTCGTTTCGCTCCAGTAGTAGGCCTTTATTGACTAAATTGTAACATGACGACCTATGTGATTTCGGCAGAACTTTTGAACCCTTAAGTTTGAGCTAGTGGGCTGACGTTCGACACACTCGATCGTTGTGAATCCACCTTTCAGATGAGGTCTCTTCCAAGCCTCTCGGAGGTCGTGAGGCCGAACCACGAGCATCGAAGCATTTCGTTTCGCTCCAGTAGTAGGCCTTTATTGACTAAATTGTAACATGACGACCTATGTGATTTCGGCAGAACTTTTGAACCCTTAAGTTAGAGCTAGTGTGCTGACGTTCGACACACTCGATCGTTGTGAATCCACCTTTCAGATGAGGTCTCTTCCAAGCCTCTCGGAGGTCGTGAGGCCGAACCACGAGCATCGAAGCATTTCGTTTCGCTCCAGTAGTAGGCCTTTATTGACTAAATTGTAACATGACGACCTATGTGATTTCGGCAGAACTTTTGAACCCTTAAGTTTGAGCTAGTGTGCTGACGTTCGACACACTCGATCGTTGTGAATCCACCTTTCAGATGAGGTCTCTTCCAAGCCTCTCGGAGGTCGTGAGGCCGAACCACGAGCATCGAAGCATTTCGTTTCGCTCCAGTAGTAGGCCTTTATTGACTAAATTGTAACATGACGACCTATGTGATTTCGGCAGAACTTTTGAACCCTTAAGTTTGAGCTAGTGTGCTGACGTTCGACACACTCGATCGTTGTGAATCCACCTTTCAGATGAGGTCTCTTCCAAGCCTCTC
>NW_026903325.1:0-5428 GCF_024500385.1 Phyllopteryx taeniolatus
CTCTTTCACCTCTAGGTCACATCCTACCTGTGGGGCATAGCCACTAATCACATGACACATAACACCCTCAATTTCAAATTTCAGCCTCATCACTCGATCTGATACTCTTTTCACCTCCAAGACATTCTTAGCCAACTCTTCTTTTAAAATAACCCCGACTCCATTTCTCTTCCCATCTACACCATGGTAAAATAATTTAAACCCTGCCCCTAAACTTCTAGCCTTACTGCCTTTCCACCTGGTCTCCTGGACACACAATATATCAACCTTTCTCCTAATCATCATGTCAACCAACTCCCGAGATTTTCCTGTCATAGTCCCAACATTCAAAGTCCCCACATTCAGTTCTAGGCTCTGTGTTTTCCTCTTCTCTTTCTGCCGAAGAACCCGCTTTCCACCTCTTCTTCTTCTTCTTCTTTGACTTCGACTTCGACCCACAGTAGCTGAATTTACAACAGCGCCCTGCAGGTTGACGCCGCCGGTGGCGGACGTTGTTAACCCGGGCCACGACCGATCCGGTATGGAATTCTTTGGATGAACGCTCATATTTGTTTGGCAAGGTTTTAAGCCGGATGCCCTTCCTGCATTTATCCGGGCTTGGGACCGGCCTACAGTTTGCACTGACTTGTGCCCCCCATAGGGCTGCCTTTTTGAGAGGTAACAACAAATGTCCAAATTCAGGAAGATTTGCTGTAGCACGATCGTCCCTCCTCCCGCATGGCGAGAAGGGAAAGGAGATGTATTACCCATGATCCTTTACGGCAGGCCACCGGTTTGAGCCAAACGAAGTCAAACCAGCCGCCCCTAATTTTATTCATTCTCGACATTACGGTAATAAGCCGCCAAAGAGCGGCACCTTCAAAATAAAATCGCCCGACAGGGACGTCAATGCTTCGGATTTAAAATAATAATATAAAAAAAAAAAAAAATATATATATATATATATATATATATATATATATATATATATATATATATATATATATATATATATATATATATATATATGAGAGAAAGTAAACTATGCCAGGACTACAACCAGCAAGGGTCATTCTAATCTTGAGACAGATTAAAAATTCAAGTTTATTTGAAATCTGCACACATGACTGCAAGCATATCTTTTTTTTATAAATTTGATTAGAATTTGTCATGAAAAGAATTGCCCAGGTCCGCTCGAACCCGAACCCGAGGATTCAGATATTGATGTTTGGAGAATTGGTATCGATAATTATCTCAATAAAAGTGCAATGAACATTGTTACGATGTGGGAAACACCTGAACTGGGCTCCAAGTCATTGTCATTGAGACATTGAATGCAAGTAGGCCTAAGCTAATAAGTGTCAATCAAAGCCTACACAGCTATCAGCAGCAATGAAATTGACTGCATTCAATTCCCCTCATCAATCGTATTTGCAATATTTTAAAATCAGTGTTTTACATCATCGTTTCAAAAACTTCAGTTGTTAAATGAAATTATCTTGGAAGTAAGTGGGAACATCTCTTCTGGTTATGGTGTACGGCCGAAGCTTTTATCCACACTTCAATTTTTGTGATGGAAGAGTTCATTTTGTAACGATCTTTGTATATATGGACAAACAAATGTTATGTTTACTTGACAAATTCTGATGTCGTCAAAGTTGATCCAAACTTCAGTTTGTGCCAGTCATACTTCTGAAGTCCATTGCCCCAGACTCAAATGATCCAGCTGGGTGATAGGCTGACACATCCCAATGAGCTCATCTGCAATGAATCCCAAATATTGCGAAAGTATTGACACATGTGAATATGTAAATGCTACATCGACCAACATCGTATGTTATCTTTTATTGCTGAAAGATAACGAATGCAGCCCTATGGGGGGCACAAGTCAGTGCAAACTGTAGGCCGGTCCCAAGCCCGGATAAATGCAGAGGGTTGCGTCAGGAAGGGCATCCGGCTTAAAACCTTGCCAAACAAATATGAGCGTTCATCCAAAGAACTCCATTCCGGATCGGTCGTGGCCCGGGTTAACAACGTCCGCCACCGGCGCCGTCAACCTGCAGGGCGCCGTTGAAAATTCAGCTACTGTGGGTCGAAGTCAAAGGAAGAAGAAGAAGAGGTGGAAAGCGGGTTTTTTGGCAGAAAGAGAAGAGGAAAACACAGAGCATATAACTGAATGTGGGGACTTTGAATGTTGGGACTACGACAGGAAAATCTCGGGAGTTGGTTGACATGATGATTAGGAGAAAGGTTGATATATTGTGTGTCCAGGAGACCAGGTGGAAAGGCAGTAAGGCTAGAAGTTTAGGGGCAGGGTTTAAATTATTTTACCATGGTGTAGATGGGAAGAGAAATGGAGTCGGGGTTATTTTAAAAGAAGAGTTGGCTAAGAATGTCTTGGAGGTGAAAAGAGTATCAGATCGAGTGATGAGGCTGAAATTTGAAATTGAGGGTGTTATGTGTAATGTGATTAATGGCTATGCCCCACAGGTAGGATGTGACCTAGAGGTGAAAGAGAAATTCTGGATGGAGCTCGACGAAGTAGTTCTGAGCATCCCAGACAGAGAGAGTCGTGATTGGTGCAGATTGTAATGGACATGTTGGTGAAGGAAATAGGGGTGATGAAGAAGTGATGGGTAAGTACGGCATCCAGGAAAGGAACTTGGAGGGACAGATGGTGGTAGACTTTGCAAAAAGGATGGAAATGGCTGTAGTGAAATGGCAGGAACATAAAGTGACATACAAGAGCAGAGGTAGAAAATGATTAAAGAGAATGAAAAATGGAAAGGCAGTTGGTCCTGATGACATTCCTGTGGAGGTATGGAAGCATCGAGGAGAGGTGGTTGTGGAGTTTTTGACCAGCTTGTTCAATAGAATTCTAGCGCGTGAGAAGATGCCTTAGGAATGGAGGAAAAGTGTGCTGCTGCACATTTTTAAGAACGAGGGTGATGTGCAGAGCTATGGGAACTATAGAGGAATAAAATTGATGAGCCACACAATCAAGTTATGGGAAAGAGTTGTGGAGGCTCGACTCAGGACAGAAGTGAGTATTTGTGAGCAACAGTATGGTTTCATGCCCAGAAAGAGTACCACAGATGCATTATTTGCCTTGAGGATGTTGATGGAAAAATACAGAGAAGGTCAGAAGGAGCTACATTGTGTCTTTGTAGATCTACAGAAAGCCTATGACAGAGAGGAACTGTGGTATTGCTTGCGGAAGTCTGGAGTGGCAGAGAAGTATGTTAGAATAATACAGGACATGTATGAGGGCAACAGAACAGTGGTGAGATGTGCTGTAGGTGTGACAGAAGAGTCTCTGCTTGGATGAAGGGCAAAGTTTATAAAACCGTGGTGAGGCCAGCCATGATGTATGGATTAGAGACAGTGGCACTGAAGAGACAACATGAAGCAGAGCTGGAGATGGTGGAAATGAAGATGGTGAGGTTTGCTATTGTAACCAGGTTGGATAAAATTAGAAATGAGGTCATCAGAGGGACAACCAAGATTTTATGGTTTGGAGACAAAGTTAGAGAGAGCAGACTTCAATGGTTTGGACACGTCCAGAGGAGAGAGCGTGAGTATATTGGTAGAAGGATGATGAGGAAGGAGCTGCCAGGCAAGAGAGCAAGAGGAAGACCAAAGAGAAGGTTGATGGATGTCGTGAGGGAAGACATGATGGCAGTTGGTGTTCGAGAGGAGGATGCAGGAGATAGGCTTGCATGGAAAAGGATGACGCGCTGTGGTGACCCCTAACGGGACAAGGGGTCACCACCTTGTTTCTATGTGCCCTGCGATTGGCTGGCAACCAGTTCAGGGTGTACCCCGCCTCCTGCCCGATGACAGCTGGGATAGGCTCCAGCATGCCCGCGACCCTAGTGAGGAGAAGCGGCTCAGAAAATGGATGGATGGATGGATGGATAGTTGGAGCCGCTCTAGTACAACAGACAGTCAATTTACAGAACACTTTGGAGACAGAAAGACATTGACAAAAAACAATTGTGCAAAAAGATGCAGTCCTCTAGCAGCAGTTTGAATGACTAATATCGCAATAGTCCGGTGCAACGACCGTTGTGCAAAGGGCGCTGAGACTTCAAGGAGTGTATGCGGTTTAAAGTGACGAGTAGTGCGATAATCTGGGACAATGGTTGTGCAAATGTTGCAGATGCTCCTCAATCAGTGTGCAAATGGAATAATACAATCTTGTGATAATTGTGCCGGAACTATGCGCAACAAAGGCCTGGGACCCATGCAAACAACACAATCTTTTCTCGCTACATTTGCTGCTTGTTCCATCAATAGTAACCAATTGTTATTTTGTCCTGAAACTCCTGTGACAACAAGGAACCAATCATTAGTAGTTATGTTGTTAACTTGGAAGTGGGGATCTTTTCCACCAGAATAGGCCCACAAGCTCACTATCAAACACATTGGGTGACTTGATTTGTATTTCAATATTAAACTATGGGCCGTTTTGCTTAGGTTAAACTTCTTTCTATGTTCTTTTGCTGTTTTTAGTGACCAACTGGACCAATCTTAACCTGTTTCACCAATAAGGTGTTCCCATTCAAAACCTATAGTTGCATACCAGTCATATCTAAATCCCCAATTCTGCCCATTCTCTTGAGCGTCATTGGTGAGAGCCGCATATGGAATTAGGATTAAAGCAGCTTGATTTTGGGGGGCACAAAATATTAAACCGTTTTGCCGCGTTTGGAGGCCATGCCCACAGTTCTGATCATCAACTGTACTCCTTTTGACACGAGTTAATGATTCAACATTTTTTATTATTGGGTTTGTCATATTGGTCCAGTTGGTAAGTGATTTTCTATCTAAAAAATGGGTTTTATCATTGAGGGTGGGACGTCCCATGTACCACAAAAACAAAACCAACACCATAGTAGCCGAAGTTGCTACGTAACCACTTATCAAATGTCGTAACCAACGTGGGTGTCCCATTCTGCTGAGTTCTCACTAAACGGGTTGGTGTCTTTTTTCTTCACTGACCAGCAAGCGTTTTCAGAATCTACACATCTGCTCCTGATCCGTTATCAGACTTTTGCTCACCTTCCCTGTTTGAGTACTCAGCTGAAATGACTCTTTTACAATGTGTTAAATGAACCCACGTGTTTCTTTCTGCTATTTTTTAGGGCTGTAAAGTGTCAATCTATCTGTGCCACCATCCCTTTTTTTTTATTTTTATTTTTTCCTGTGCTAATGTAAATTTCATTTTCTAGTTTTGCACTTAGTTTTTCACAATAATTACGGTCTTGTTGTGGAATACTCATATTGGCTATCAGTATAGATTGTACCATCTTTATTTTTCATTAGTTTGCATGCCTCGGTTAATGCTACTAATTCAGTAGCTTGTTCAGCCAATTCCTGACAATCATGCTGCGTGCCTTCATCAAGTAAGGGTATTAGTGTGGCTGGATTTAAGCTTGTGCATCTG
>NW_026903326.1:0-5423 GCF_024500385.1 Phyllopteryx taeniolatus
CTTCTTCTTCTTTTCCTTTCGGCTTGTCCCGTTAGGGGTCGCCACAGCGCGTCATCCTTTTCCATGAGAGCCTATCTCCTGCATCCTCCTCTCGAACACCAACTGCCATCATGTCTTCCCTCACGACATCCATCAACCTTCTCTTTGGTCTTCCTCTAGCTCTCTTGCCTGGCAGCTCCATCCTCATCATCCTTCTACCAATATACTCAATCTCTCTCCTCTGGACGTGTCCAAACCATTGAAGTCTGCTCTCTCTAACTTTGTCTCCAAAACATCGAACCTTGGCTGTCCCTCTGATGAGCTCATTTCTAATTTTATCCAACCTGGTCACTCCGAGAGCGAACCTCAACATCTTCATTTCCGCCACCTCCAGCTCTGCTTCCTGTTTTCTCTTCAGTGCCACTGTCTCTAATCCATACATCATGGCTGGCCTCACCACTGTTTTATAAACTTTGCCCTTCATCCTAGCAGAGACTCTTCTGTCACATAACACACCTGACACCTTCCTCCACCCGTTCCAACCTGCTTGGACCCGTTTCTTCACTTCCTGACCACACTCACCATTGCTCTGGACGGTTGACCCCAAGTATTTAAAGTCCTCTACCTTTGCCATCTCTTCTCCCTGTAGCCTCATTCTTCCCCCACCACCCCTCTCATTCATGCACATATATTCTGTTTTACTTCGGCTAATCTTCATTCCTCTTCTTTCCAGTGCATGCCTCCATCTTTCTAACTGTTCCTCCAGCTGCTCCCTGCTTTCACTGCAGATCACAATGTCATCTGCAAACATCATGGTCCACGGGGATTCCAGTCTAACCTCATCTGTCAGCCTATCCATCACCACTGCAAAAAGGAAGGGGCTCAGGGCTGATCCCTGATGCAGTCCCACGTCCACCTTAAATTCTTCTGTCACACCGACAGCACACCTCACCGCTGTTCTGCTGCCCTCGTACATGTCCTGTATTATTCTAACATACTTCTCTGCCACTCCAGACTTCCGCATGCAGTACCACAGTTCCTCTCTGGGTACTCTGTCATAGGCTTTCTCTAGATCTACAAAGACACAATGTAGCTCCTTCTGACCTTCTCTGTACTTTTCCATCAACATCCTCAAGGCAAATAATGCATCTGTGGTACTCTTTCTAGGCATGAAACCATACTGTTGCTCGCAAATACTTACTTCTGTCCTGAGTCTAGCCTCCACTACTCTTTCCCATAACTTCATTGTGTGGCTCATCAACTTTATGCCTCTATAGTTGCCACAGCTCTGCACATCACCTTTGTTCTTAAAAATGGGCACCAGTACACTTTTCCTCCATTCCTCAGGCATCTTCTCACGCACTAGAATTCTATTGAACAAGCTGGTCAAAAACTCCACAGCCACCTCTCCTAGATGCTTCCATACCTCCACAGGAATGTCATCAGGACCAACTGCCTTTCCATTTTTCATTCTCTTTAATGCCTTTCTAACTTCGCCCTTACTAATCATTGCCACTTCCTGGTCCACCACACTTGCCTCTTCGACTCTCCCTTCTCTATCATTTTCCTCATTCATCAACTCCTCGAAGTATTCTTTCCATCTACCTAGCACACTGCTGGCACCAGTCAACATATTTCCATCTCTATCCTTAATCACGCTAACCTGCTGCACATCCTTCCCATCTCTATCCCTCTGCCTGGCCAGCCTGTATAGATCCTTTTCTCCTTCTTTAGTGTCCAACCTGCCATACATGTCATCATATGCCTCTTGTTTTGCCTTTGCCACCTCTACCTTTGCCCTGTGTCGCATCTCAATGTATTCCTTTCGCCTCTCCTCGGTCCTCTCAGTGTCCCACTTCTTCTTAGCTAACCGTTTTCCTTGTATGATTTCCTGTACTGTGAGGTTCCACCACCAAGTCTCCTTCTCTCCTTTCATGCCAGAAGATACACCAAGTACTCTCCTGCCTGCTTCTCTGATCACCTTGGCTGCAGTGGTCCAGTCTTCTGGAAGCTCTTCCCGTCCACCGAGAGCCTGTATCACCTCTTCCCGAAAAGCTGCACAACACTCGTCCTGTCTCAGCTTCCACCACATGGTTCTTTTCTCTGCCTTTGTCTTCCTAATTTTCCTCCCCACCACCAGAGTCATCTTACACACCACCATCCTATGCTGTCTAGCCACACTCTCCCCTACCACTACCTTACAGTTGGTAACCTCCTTCAGATTACATCGTCTGCACAAGATGTAATCCACCTGTGTGCTTCTACCTCCGCTCTTGTAGGTCACCCTATGTTCGTGCCTCTTCTGGAAAAAAGTGTTCACTACAGCCATTTGCATCCTTGTTGCAAAGTCTACCACCATCTGTCCCTCCAAGTTCCTTTCCTGGATACCGTACTTACCCATCACTTCTTCATCACCCTTATTACCTTCACCAACATGTCCATTACAATCTGCACCAATTACGACTCTCTCTCTGTCTGGGATGCTCAGAACTACATCATCTAGCTCCTTCCAGAATTTCTCTTTCACCTCTAGGTCACATCCTACCTGTGGGGCATAGCCACTAATCACATTACACATAACACCCTCAATTTCAAATTTCAGCCTCATCACTCGATCTGATACTCTTTTCACCTCCAAGACATTCTTAGCCAACTCTTCTTTTAAAATAACCCCGACTCCATTTCTCTTCCCATCTACACCATGGTAAAATAATTTAAACCCTGCCCCTAAACTTCTAGCCTTACTGCCTTTCCACCTGGTCTCCTGGACACACAATATATCAACCTTTCTCCTAATCATCATGTCAACCAACTCCCGGGATTTTCCTGTCATAGTCCCAACATTCAAAGTCCCCACATTCAGTTCTAGTCTCTGTGTTTTCCTCTTCTCTTTCTGCCGAAGAACCCGCTTTCCACCTCTTCTTCTTCTTCTTCTTTGACTTCGACTTCGACCCACAGTAGCTGAATTTCCAACAGCGCCCTGCAGGTTGACGGCGCCGGTGGCGGACGTTGTTAACCCGGGCCACGACCGATCCGGTATGGAATTCTTTGGATGAACGCTCATATTTGTTTGGCAAGGTTTTAAGCCGGATGCCCTTCCTGACGCAACCCTCTGCATTTATCCGGGCTTGGGACCGGCCTACAGTTTGCACTGACTTGTGCCCCCCATAGGGCTGCATTCAGATAGTGTGATAGACCTATTTCTCCGCAAGAAGTACAAAAAGCCATCAATCAATTTAGAAATAATAAATTGCCTGGACCTGATGGGCTTGTAGCTGATTTTTACAAATTGTTTAGTACTGAATTGACTCCTTTTTTGCACAAATTCTTTGTAGAATGTATAAATAATGAATCACTTCCTACCACTGTAACCCAATGTATTACAATATTAATTCCCAAACCCAACAAGGACAAGCTGCTGCTTGACAATTGGCGACCGATCTCTTTGTTAAATAATGATTACAAATTATTAGCACATTTATTGGGGACAAGATTAAAAATGGTACTGGACTCTATTATAGATGAAACCCAATCAGGTTTCATGAACAATAGCCATATTGCAAATAATGTCAGACTAGTTTTAGACATTCTGGATTATCCAGAGATGGTGGAGAATGAAGGCTTCATACTTTTTGTGGACTTCTACAAAGCTTTTGACTGTCGAACATCCATATATCCAGTTTGCTAATCCAGAGGCACTGTCCCCGATGTCCACGCGATGTTGCAGAGGCGTGTCAACCAGGACAGCCCCACAACATCCAGAGCCTTTAGGAACTCCGGGCGAATCTCATCCACCCCCAGGGCCTTGCCACCGAGGAGCTTTTTAACTACCTCGGTGACCTCAAACCCAGAGATAGGAGAGCCCGCCTCAGAGAACCCACACTCTGCTTCCTCATGGGAAGGCGTGTCAGTGGAATTGAGGCGGTCTTCGAAGTATTCTCCCCACCGACTCACAACGTCCCGAGTCGAGGTCAGCATCCTCACTATTCACAGTGTTGGTGGTGCACTGCTTTCCTCTCCTGAGACGCCGGAGGGTGGACCAGAATTTCCTCGAAGCCGTCCGGAAGTCTTTCTCCATGGCCTCACCGAACTCCTCCCATACCCGAGTTTTTGCTTCAGCGACCACCAAAGCTGCATTCCGTTTGGGCAGCCAGTACCCATCAGCTGCCTCAGGAGTCCCACAGGCCAAAAAGGCCCGATAGGACTCCTTCAGCTTGACGGCATCCCTCACCGTTGGTGTCCGCCAACGGGTTCGGGGATTGCAGCCACGACAGGCACCGACCACCTTACGGCCACAGCTCTGGTCGGCCGCCTCAGCAATGGAGGCGCGGAACATGGTCCACTCGGACTCGATGTCCCCCCCCCCCCCCCCCCCCCCCCCGGAACATGAGCAAAGTTCTGTCGGAGGTGGGAGTTGAAACTCCTTCTGACGGGGGATTCTACCAGACGTTCCCAGCAGACCCTCACAATACGTTTGAGTCTGCCACGTCGGACCGGCATCTTCCCCCCCCCATCGGAGCCAACTCACCACAAGGTGGTGATCAGTTGACAGCTCCGCCCCTCTCTTCACCCGAGTGTCCAAGACATGCGGCCGCAAGTCCGATGACACGACCACAAAGTCGATGATCGAACTGCGACCTAGTGTGTCCTGGTGCCAAGTGCACGTGTGGGACACCCTTATGCTTGAACATGGTGTTCGTTATGGACAATCCGTGACGGGCACAGAAGTCCAATAACAGAATACCGCTCGGGTTCTGATTGGGGGGCCGTTCCTCCCAATCACGCCCTTCCAGGTCTCACTGTCATTGCCTACGTGAGCATTGAAGTCCCCCAGCAGAACGATGGAGTCCCCAGCGGGAGCGCTCTCCAGCACCCCCTCCAAGGACTCCAAAAAGGGTGGGTACTCTGAACTGCTGTTTGGTGCATAGGCACAAACAACAGTCAATACCCGTCACCCCCACCCGAAGGCGGAGGGAGACTACCCTCACGTCCACTGGGGTGAACCCCAACGTACAGGCGCCAAGCCGGGGGGCAATAAGTATACCCACACCTGCTCGGCGCCTCTCACTCTGGGCAACTCCAGAGTGGAAGAGAGTCCAACCCCTCTCGAGAGGACTGGTACCAGAGCCCAAGCTGTGTGTGGAGGCGAGGCTGACTATATTTAGTCGGAACTTCTTGACCTCACACACCAGCTCGGGCTCCTTCCCTGCCAGAGAGGTGACATTCCACGTCCCTAGAGCCAGCTTCTGTAGCCGGGGATCGGATCGCCAAGATCCCCACCTTCGTCCACCGCCCAGCTCACACTGCACCCGACCCCAATGGCCCCTCCCACAGGTGGTGAGCCCATGGGAAGCGTTTAGAATGTGATGCATTTATTTTTTCATTTTGTTTATGGTGTGCACCTAGGACTATTTGTTAGACCAATTATCTATTATACTTCGTAC
>NW_026903327.1:0-191215 GCF_024500385.1 Phyllopteryx taeniolatus
GGGCTTTTTTTCTCTCTCTCTTTTCTCTCTTCTCTTTTCTTTTCTCTTCTTTTCTTTTCTTTTCTCTTTTTTTTTCTTTTCTCTCTTTTTTTTTCTTTTCTTTTCTTCTTTTCTTTTCTCTTTCTTTTCTTTTCTTTTTTTCTCTTTCTTTTCTTTTCTTTTTCTCTCTCTTTTCTTTCTTTTCTTTTCTTTTTTTTTCTCTTTTTTTTCTCTTTTTCTCTCTCTCTCTTTTCTCTTTTTCTCTCTTTTCTTTTTTTTCTTCTTTTTCTTTTCTTTTTCTTTTTTTTTCTCTCTCTTTTCTTTTCTTTTCTTTTCTCTCTTTTTTCTCTCTTTTCTCTTTTCTCTCTCTCTTTTTTCTCTTTTTTTTCTCTCTCTCTTTTCTTTTCTCTTTTCTCTTTTCTTTTCTTTTTTGTTTTATTTTTGAGGAACTCCGGGCGAATCTCATTCAACCCCGTTGCCCTGCCACGATAAGGTTTTTAACACCTCGGTGACCTCAACCCGAAGAGATAGGAGAGCCCTGCCTCAGAAGAACCCAGACTCTGCTCCCTCATGGGAAGGCGTGTCGGTGGCATTGAGGACGGGTCTTCGCATATGTCCATCCCGATCAGCCTGGCTCACATCGGCCAGAGTCGAAGTCGGCAGCGCCCCATCCCCACTATACACAGTGTTGATGGTTGCACACTGCTTCCCCTCCTGAGATGCCGGATGGTGACCAAGACTTTCTCGAAGAGCCGCCGGAAGTCTTTCTCCATGCCTCTCCAAACTCCTCCGTGCCGAGGTTTTTGCTTCAGCGACCACCAAAGCTACATTCCGCTTGGCCAGCCGGTACCCATCAGCTGCTCAGGAGTCCCACAGGCAAAAAGGCCGATAGGACTCCTGCTCTTCAGCTCGATGGCATCCCCCACTGTTGTGTCCACAACGGTTTGTTCGGGTATTGCCTCACAACAGGCACCACCACCTACGCCACAGGCATCGGTCGGCCACCTCTCAATGCAGGTGGAGACGAAATGCGATACATGTCCACTCTGACTCGATGTCCCTGCCTCGAACATGAGCAAAGTTCTGTCGGAGGTGGGAGTTGAATCTCCTTCTGACGGGGATTCCGTCAGACGTTCCGCAGACCCTCAAAATACTTTGGGCCTGCATGTCGGACCGGCATTTCCCCCACCATCGGAGCCAACTCACCACCAGGTGGTGATCGTTGCAGCTCCGCCCTCTCTTCACCCGTGTGTCAAGAATGCGTGCAAGTCCGATGATACGACCACAAAGTCGATCATCGACTGCGACCGAGGGTGTCCTTGTGCCAAGTGCAAGTGTGGACACCCTTATGCTTGACATGGTGTTCGTTTGGACAATCGTGATGTGCACAGAAGTCCAATAACAGAACACTGCTCGGGTTCTGATCGGGGCCGTTCCTCCATCACGCCCTCCAGGTCTCACTGTCATTGCCCACGTGAGCATTAAAGTCCCCAGCAGAACGATGGTGTCCCCAGCGGAGCGCTCTCCAGCACCCCCTCAAGGACTTCAAAAAGGGTGGTACTCTGAACTGCTGACAACAGTCAGGACCCGTCCCCCACCCAAAGGCGGAGGGAGGCTACCCCTCTCGTCCCCGGGTGATGAACCCCAACGTACAGGCGCCGAGCGGGGAGCAATAAGTATACCACACCTGCTAGGATGAAGGGCAAAGTTTATAAAACAGTGGTGAGGCCAGCCATGATGTATGGATTAGAGACAGTGGCACTGAAGAGAAAACAGGAAGCAGAGCTGGAGGTGGCGGAAATGAAGATGTTGAGGTTCGCTCTCGGAGTGACCAGGTTGGATAAAATTAGAAATGAGCTCATCAGAGGGACAGCCAAGGTTCGATGTTTTGGAGACAAAGTTAGAGAGAGCAGACTTCAATGGTTTGGACACGTCCAGAGGAGAGAGAGTGAGTATATTGGTAGAAGGATGATGAGGATGGAGCTGCCAGGCAAGAGAGCTAGAGGAAGACCAAAGAGAAGGTTGATGGATGTCGTGAGGGAAGACATGATGGCAGTTGGTGTTCGATAGGAGGATGCAGGAGATAGGCTAACATGCAGGGATCTCGTTTAATGTGCGTACCGCGTCTCAGATGCACAAAAATTAGCAGTGGCGCATAGTACGATCAATCTGCGTCTTCAGACAAGCCGAAACACATTTAATATACTGAGAGAGAACAAGAGCAATAAATAACACAAAAATATAAGACAAAGTATAAAATATAGGGTAACACCTGTTATAAAACTGCAATATTGTGGGACCGTGTAGCAGGAACCGTGATATAGCGCAGATTTACTGCATCTGTATTCCGTGATGAGTTCCAGGGACTCATTGTTTCCATGACGTCCATCCCAGGACTCACATAGTCTCAAGTATAAAAATTTTTTATATTTACAATTATTGTTAATATGAAATCAAGATGAGTTTGATATGTTGGAAATTATAAAATTGGGCAGGTAAACAACAACAACAATGTGAAAAAGTGTAAAATAATAAAGTTCGTAAAAACACAAGTAACAAGAAAGCTGCATCCTATGTAAACGCTTGTGCCGTGTCACTGAAACATGTATGAATATATAATAGATATCGTCGTGCTCAAAAATATTGGCACCGTTGGGGTGGCATTATTTCAAGCCATGGGTGTATAAAAAGACATGCTTTTGACATAGCGTCACATGGAGCAAGTGGCCACTCTCTTTTTCTGTTGTACAGCTGATACTTGGCTCCTCGTCGTCGTCACTGTCTGATCGGCTTAAACGTACGCTTTGACGATGCCAAGTACAGTTGGGTGCTCCTGGACGTCAAAATCCTCCTCCTCCACATAGGCCAACACGTTGCTCGTCATTGCTTATAGTGTGTTTGGCAATTGTAACGTCACTTCTGGTAGCCCTTGGGGTGGATAGAGTAACCACACCCCGGTGTCTTGAGCGTCGGGTATGTTCGGGGAGGACTCAATAAGCGTCATAAAACCCTTGTTTTTAGCTAAACTATGGTTGAAAACTTGCTGTTACGTGCATGTATTACATAACATATAAACAATGCAAATATACATTTTAACTGACCTCGTAACATCTGGCCTTTAAGTTTCCCTCTGCTCTAGCGTGTGCCACGAACAAGTGTGTATGTTTGCTGTATCCACACGTGATGGGTAAAATGCAGAGGAATTTTTTTTTTTTATATGTTCACGATTAATAAAGATTATGATTCAGATTTTTTTTTTGGTGGGGGGGTTAATCCTTGGTCACTCACGGAAAGACTTGCCGATTCTTATTTTTCAGTTACGTTGCAAGAAATGTTCAGTGTTTTTTCAGAATATTTTCATGTCAAAATACAAAATGCGGTCTGTATACAATATGGAGCCTCTCTTAACCAAACTTCCAATGAAAGTCAGAAGGCTCTTTTCTGTGTGTTTGGTGCGGGAGCAGAAGTAAATACAAACACAGAAAAATTATTTTACAAAGCCTCATCGCATTCATCCCAACATCATTCTTTCAAACGTTTGTGAGGGAGACTATACATGATCACTGCATTTGTTTATAGCTTGTTATGAACCCTGTATTCAACTTGTGCTTTGATGGAATATCACATAATGTAAATATGTAACTATATCACATTGTACAGTTTACTTTGCTTGTATTTGCTTTTATTTTGCTTTGGTTTACTCACTTTCAATCAGCCCCTGTGCATAATTTCAACTGACAAAATATTGACAACTTGTTCCTTTTTATTACATTTTTGTTTAATTTATTCAATACCATGTCTTGGCACTTGTGTGATCTATTTTACTATCATGTAATGACAGTTTTATTTAAAGAATGACAGGTTAGAAGAATATCAAGTTTAGTAATATGTTAACCGAGTTACTCAAGTAGAGTTCCAAGTCAACGAAAACCTGAAATTAAATTATTATGTGGCTTCTCGCATAGGTTCAGCCTGCATAATTTTACTTGGAGTGGGTTGGTGTCAGCAGCCTCAACAGCGTACAACATTTACGTAATAAATCTTGGGGTGTATCCCATCCATCCATCCATCCATCCATTTTCTGAGTCGCTTCTCCTCACTAGGGTCGCGGGCGTGCTGGAGCCTATCCCAGCTATCATCGGGCAGGAGGCGGGGTAGACCCTGAACTGGGCTGTGTTCATGACAGATCTACAGTGAGAAAAGAATGCGACCACAAATGCTGAAAATCTCATGCTGGAGGCAACTCAAAAAAGAAAAGCACGTAGAACAGTAAAATGATCAACAATTCTGTTTGAGGTGATCATAATTTGAGATCATTGACATTGACCAAACGTAGTATGAAAGCCATAAGAACTACCCCAACAAGTAGCACTTACTGCTTTAAGAACACAAGTCAGTGCTTATGTTTGAGTAATCTTGCTGACAAATTAGCTGATTCAATTCATTGTTGCAAAACATTGGATAGGAGAGAGAAACGACCGTTTTCAAACATTGGATTGCATTGAAAAACAGCTCAACCAAAGAAACTAACATCCCATTCCAAACTACACCGACAAAAAGCACTTTCTGCAGGAAAATTCAAGTCAGTAATTTGTTCTGGTTATGTTCATGTCAAAACTTGTGAGAAAGGAATGCAACCCTAAATGAATGCCAGAAATCTCACTTCGGAGGCAACCGAAAAGAGAAAAGCGCTTAGAACAGAAAAACATTAAAAGCTTCCAGTTGAAGTGATCGTAATTTTATATCATCAACATTTACCAAACATAGTATAAAAGTCAACAGAACTACCACAATAAAAAGCACTTAGTGCTTTAAGAACACGAGTGAGTGCTTATTTTCGAGGAATCTTGCTGACAAATTAGCACATTCATCTTGGTTGGTGTCAACATGTTGCATTACCTTGAAAAACAACTCAAGCCAGAAAACAGAAGCTTCCAAACACACAATTAAACAGTTTGTACATTTGAAGTAATCTCGGCAACAGCCATATTACGGCACTGTGTACGCATATCAAGTTGGTCTTGTCCGTATGACTGCCCCAACAAGAAGCACTTAGTTTTGCTCAAAGTCAAACCAATGCTCAAGTTAGGGTCAATAAAAACTGACTTTTTTGGAAGGTCTTTCTTTTCTTGTGTATTTCCGATTTGTCAATGGATGATTCCTTCCTCGCCAGTCTGCCTTCTCCTTCGTAAGGTTGAGAAGCTGTGCATCATGCAATGGTAACCACTTTAAATAGAGATTTCAGCCATTGAAATTCAAATCCGTCTTTCATGCCAACGACTCTACATGAGATGTATGGACGTTAGGAATGTGTTGCAGTTCTTCCCATTTGATGAATGGGCTATCGTCGTTTTCAACTCCTGTGATCGTTATCACTGGTATCAGTTGTCTGCCGGAAACTAACAACCGAGATAACCCCAAAAAGAAGCACTTATGAAAACATAATACATGGATGTTTCCATTTGAGAAGTCATCACAATAGAAATTCATCAGCATTTCTAAAAATGTGTCAGTCATGCAAAAGCAGAAAACAAGTAGCACTCAGTGAATAGAACATTTAGCCCTTGCTCATGTACTGTGAAAGAAAAGGACATCCTCAACCTCATGAGAAACTCTACTGAGGGTTGAGTTCTGACAATTTGTGAACAAGCACGACCAGATCTTAGCACAGCAAAACTGCCACAACAAGTAGCACTTACTGCTAAAATGGGCAGCACCAGATTTGGTTGCAGCAACACTAAGTGCCATAAGAACTACCCCAACAAGTAGCACTTACTGCTTTAAGAAAAAGTCTGTGCTTATGCTTGAGTAATCTTGCTGACAAATTAGTCGATTCAATTCATTGTTGCAAAACATTGGATTGGAGAGAGAAACGACCGTTGTCAAACATTGGATTGCATTGAAAAACAGCTCCAGAAAAACGAAAGAAACTAACATACCATTCCAAACTACCCCAACAAAAAATTCTTCCTGCAGGAAAAATTCAAGTCAGTAATTTGCAAGCAGCAAACAAGTAGCAGTGAATACAATATTTAGCCCTTGCTCATGTACTGGTAATGAAAATGACATCCTCAACCTCATAACAAACTCTACTGGGGGTTGAGTTCTGACAATTTGTGAATAAGCAGGACCAGATCTTGGCACAGCAAAACTGCCCCAACAAGTCGCACTTACTACTGCGTTAACCATCCACGAACAGGATGTGAGATGCATCTACAAACAACAAAAGATAAACAAAGCGGCAGGCCCAGACCATGTGTCCCCATCCTGCCTCTAAGTCTGCGCGGACCAGCTCGCTCCAGTCTTCACACAGATATTCAATAGATCTCTGGAACTGTGCGAAGTACCATCCTGTTTCAAACGCTCCACCATCATTCCAGTCCCCAAGAAAGCTACAATCTCGGGTTTAAATGACTACAGGCCTGTCGCTTTGACATCTGTGGTCATGAAGTCCTTTGAACGTCTCGTGCTGGACCACCTCAAGAGCGTCACAGGTCCCCTGCTGGAGCCCCTGCAGTTTGCCTACCGAGCGAACAGGTCTGCGGATGATGCAGTCAATATGGGACTGCACTTCATCCTAGAACACCTCGACAGTGCAGGGACCTATGCGAGGATCCTGTTCGTGGACTTCAGCTCAGCATTCAACACCATCATCCGTGAACTCCTTTCATCCAAGCTTCTCCATCTGCCAGTGTATTTACAGCTTCCTGACGGGCAGGACACAGCAGGTGAGGCTGGGTGAGGCCACCTCATCCACACGCAGCATCAGCACTGGGGTTGTGTCCTCTCTCCGGTGCTCTTCTCTCTCTACACAAACGACTGCACTTCAACGCAGTCAGAAAACAGAAGCTTCCAAACACACAATTAAACAGTTTGTACATTTTAAGTGATCTCGGCAACAACCATATAACGGCGCTGTGTACGCATATCAAGTTGATCTTGTCCGTATGGCTGCCCCAACATTAAGCACTTACTGTTGCTCAAAGTCAAGCCAATGCTCAAGTTAGGGTCAATGAAACAGACATCACAGATGCTGGCTTTTGAACTTTGCGTCCATAACTGTCCAGATGGTTCTTTTCCACTTTGGCCCGGAGGACACGGTGTCCATAATTTCCCAAAACAATTTGAAATGTGGACTCGTCGGACCACAGAACACTTTTCCACTTTTCATCAGTCCATCTTCGATGAGCTCGGGCCCAGAGAAGCCGGCGGCGTTTCTGGGTGTTGTTGATAAATGGCTTTTGCTTTGCATAGTTGAGTTTGAAGTTGCACTTACAGATGTAGCGCCAAACTCTATTTACTGACATTGGTTTTCTGAAGTGTTCCTGAGCCCATGTGGTGATATCCAAATATCTTGGGGTCTTGTTCACGAGTGAGGGAAGAATGGAACGGGAGATCAACAGGCGGATCGGTGCAGCGTCTGCAGTGATGCGGACTTTGTATCGGTCCGTTGAGGTAAAGAAGGAGCTAAGCCGAAAGGCAAAGCTCTCAATTTACCGGACGATCTATGTTCCTACCCACACCTATGGTCAAGAGCTGTGGGTCGTGACCGAAAGAACAAGATCCTGGATACAAGCGGCCAAAATGAGTTTCCTCCGCAGGGTGTCCGGGCTCTCCCTTAGAGATAGGGTGAGAACCTCGGTCATCCGGGAGGATCTCAGAGTAGAGCCGCTGCTCCTCCACATCGAGAGGAGCCAGATGAGGTGGCTGGGGCATCTGTTCAGGATGTTTCCTGGTGAGGTGTTCCGGGCACATCCCACTGGGAGGAGACCCCGGGGATGACCCAGGACACGCTGGGGAGACTACGTCTTTCAGCTGGCCTGGGAACACCTCGGGATCTACTTCCCCCACGACCCAACCTCGGATAAGCCGTAGAAAATGAATGGATGGCTGGATGGATGGATACACTACAAAGACAAGATATTTAATCTGATAAACTTTATTGTTTTTAGCAAATAGTCATTAACTTAGAATTTTATGGCTGCAACACTTTCCAAAAAAGCTGGGACAGGTGGCAAAAACGACTGAGAAAGTTGAGGAATGCTCATCAAACACCTGTTTGGAAAATCCCACAGGTGAACAGGCTAATTGGGAACAGGTGGGTGCCATGATTGGGTATAAACGGAGCTTCCCTTAATTGCTCAGTCATTCACAAGCAAAGATGGGGTGAGGTTCACCTCTTTGTGAACAAGTGCGTGAGAAAATAGTCGAACAGTTTAAGGACAATGTTCCTCAACATACAATTGCAAGGAATTTAGGAATCATCTAAGGTCCATAATATCATCAAAAGGTTCAGAGAATCTGGAGAAATCACTGCATGTAAGCGGCAAGGCCGAAAACCAACATTGAATGCCCGTGACCTTTGATCCCTCAGGCGGCACTGCATCAAAAACCAACATCAATGTGTGACCACCACATGGGCTCAGGAACACTTCAGAAAACCAATGTCAGTAAATACAGTTTGACGCTACATCTGTAAGTGTAACTTGAAACTACCATGCAAAGCAAAAATCATTTATCAACAACACCCAGAAACGCCGCCGGCTTCTCTGTGCCCCAGCTCATGTAAGATGGACTGATGCAAAGTGGAGAAGTGTTCTGTGGTCCGACGAGTCCACATTTCAAATTGGTTTTGGAAATTATGGACGCCGTGTCCTCCGGCCAAAGAGGAAAAGAACCATCCGGACTGTTACGGACGCAAAGAACAAAAGCCAGCATCTCTGATGTTATGGGGCTGTGTTAGTGCCACTGGCATGGGTAACTTACACATCTGTGAAGGCACCATTAATGCTGAAAGGTACTTAAAGGTTTTGGAGAAACATATGCTGCCATCCAAGCAACATCTTTTGCTGCTTATTTCAGCAAGACAATGCCAAACCACATTCTGCACGTGTTACAACAGCGTGGCTTCGTCGTAAAAGAGTACGGGTACTAGACTGGCCTGCCTGCAGTCCAGAACTGTCTCCCATTGAAAATGTGTGGCGCATTATGAAGCGTAAAAGACGACAACGGAGACCCCAGACTGTTGAACAGCTGAAGCTGTACATCAAGCAAGAATGGGAAAGTATTCCACCGACAAAGCTTCAACAATTAGTGTCCTCAGTTCCCAAACGTTTTTTGAATGTTGTTAAAAGAAAAGGTGTTGTAACACAATGGTAAACATGACCCTATGTTGCGTGTTAATGATTATTTGCTAAAAACAATAAAGTTGAACAGTTTGAACATTAAATATCTTGTCTTTGTAGTGTATTCAATTAAATATAGGTTGAACATGATTTGCAAATTATTGTATTCTGTTTTTATTTGTTTAACACAATGTTGGGATTGTAGTTAAAAAAAAGGTTTTCACATCTCACATGCTTTAAGCACATTTAAACTTATTAAAACACACTTATTAACATGTTCGTTACCACCTGTTCTCACTCTCACTTGCATGGTTTTCCAAATAAGAGGCGTGATTTTGCACGCCCTTGTGCTTGCTTCAAGCTGTTTATTTGAAAAGTAAAACATAATTGTTATTGCCAATTATTTACAATGCCCGTTTTGACAAGGCCGACAGCTCCAGCTAGAGAATATCCACTTTCGGAGCTTCATCTCAGGGTGCGGGGGACGACAGGTCACACACACTAAAAAATGAAAAGGCACACAGGGTAAAATATAGAGTAACCTAAACATGCAAATGAGACAAAGAGGAGAGACCCTCCACTAAGTGACCACTTAGTTTTGGCATGTCAAAAGCCTTTGATCCAATCAATATTGACATCCTCTGATGCCAGTGCTGCAGTTTCCTATCAGGATGATGACTTGACTGCGAGTAATTTTTATGGGGATCCAACAGTCGACCCTGCCGAAATCCCCGGAAAGCCGACTGTGGCTGAATACGGTGGAAAACCGTCAGCCCCGTCATTAGTAAGGAAAAGAAAAGAAATCGCCTTCCTCATCTGTCAGCAAGATACAAAAACCATCTTATGATTACAGTGTTCAAATAAAAAGTGGCAAGCTCTCAATCATCTATTTTGTAGTGTGTGTGTGCGTGTGTGAGAATAACTTGAAAACTGCGTTATGTTTGTATAAAAATACACACGCTTGTCCGTTGATCCACAAACGCACCTTCAAAAATTGAAAAGCTGAAATAAATATTGACAAATGATATCATGTAACTATTCATCATCATCATGTCAAGTTATGATAAATCAGAATCAGAATCAGAATCATCTTTATTTGCCAAGTATGTCCAAAACACACAAGGAATTTGTCTCCGGTAGTTGGAGCCGCTCTAGTACGACAGCAGACAGTCAATTTACAGAGAACACTTTGGAGACATAAAGACATTGACAAAAAACAATTGTGCAAAAAGATGCAGAGTCCTCTAGCACTTTGAGCAGTTCGAATGACTAATATTGCAATAGTCCGGTGCAATGACCATTGTGCAAAGGGCGCTGAGACTTCAAGGAGTGTATGCGGTTTAAAGTGACGAGTAGTGCGATAATCTGGGACAATGGTTGTGCAAATGTTACAGATACTCCTCAATCAGTGTGCAAATGGAGCAGATGCTACTCTGCATGAGTGGCCAGTATATGCAAATAGTGCAGCATGGCGAGACAACTACAGTGAGTGCACGAGTAATACATAATTGGCCCCACAGAAATGTGACAACGAACTCAAGTCATAAAATTCCCAGCTTGTTGTAATGGAATTATAGGTTAGCTGTTTAAGAAGTTGATTGCAAGAGGGAATAAGCTGTTGGAATGTCTACTAGTTCTAGTTTGCATTGATCGGTAGCGCCTACCTGAGGGAAGGAGCTGGAAAAGCTGGTGACCGGGGTGCGGAGGGTCCGAGAGGATTTTGCAAGCCCTTGTCTTTGTTCTGGCAGCGTGCAAGTCCTCAATGGTGGGTAGGGGGGGTACCGACAATCCTTTCAGCAGTTTTGATTGTCCGTTGCAGTCGGAGTTTGTCCTTTTTTGTAGCAGCACCAAACCAGACTGTGATGGACGAACACAGGACTGATTCGATGACCGCTGTGTAGAACTGTCTCAGCAGCTCCGGTGGCAGACCGTGCTTTCTCAGAAGCCGCAGGAAGTACATCCTCTGCTGTGTCTTTTTGAGGACGGAGTTGATGTTGGTCGCCCACTTCAGGTCCTGAGAGATTGTAATTCCCAGGAACTTGAAGGTCTCGACGGTTGACACAAGGCAGCTGAACAACGTGAGGGGCAGCTGTGGCGAAGGATGCCTCCTGAAGTCCACGATCATCTCTACAGTCTTGAGCGTGTTCAGCTCCAGGTTGTGTCGGCCGCACCACAGCTCCAGCCGCTCCACTTCCTGTCGATATGCAGACTCGTCACCGTCCTTGATGAGGCCGATGACAGTGGTGTCATTTGCAAACTTCAGGAGTTTGACAGTCGGGTTCGCTGAGGTGCAGTCGTTCGTGTAGAGAGAGAAGAGCAGCGGAGAGAGGACACAACCTTGGGGCGCCCCAGTGCTGATGCTGCGTGTGGATGAGGTGGCCTCCCCCAGCCTGACCTGTTGTGTCTTGCCCGTCAGGAAGCTGTAAATCCACTGGCAGATGGCAGGTGAGACGCTGAGCTGGAGAAGCTTGGATGAAAGGAGTTCAGGGATGATGGTGTTGAACGCTGAGCTGAAGTCCACGAACAGGATCCTCGCGTAGGTCCCTGCACTGTCGAGGTGTTCTAGGATGAAGTGCAGTCCCATGTTGACTGCATCATCCGCAGATCTGTTTGCTTGGTAGGCAAACTGCAGGGGGTCCAGCAGGGGACCTGTGACACTCAAAGGAATTCATGACCACAGATGTCAAAGCGACAGGCGTGTAATCATTCAGACCCGAGATTGCAGGTTTCTTGGGGACTGGAATGATGGTGGAGCGTTTGAAACAGGATGCAACTTCGCACATTTCCAGAGATCTATTGAAGATCTGAGTGAAGACTGGAGCGAGCTGGTCCACGCAGACTTTGAGGCAGGATGGGGACACGTGGTCCGGGACTGCCGCTTTGTTAATCTTTTGTTGTTTGAAGATGCGTCTCACATCCTGTTCATGGATGGTTAACGCAGAGGTCAGAGGTGTTATTGTGGTCGTGGGTGTGGCCGGGTGGGTGTGTGGTGTGAAACTGTCCTTTTCAAATCTGCAGTAGAAGGTATTCAAGTCGTTGGCTAGTGTGCTATTGTTCTCAGCTTGGGGGGATCGTCGCTTGTAATTAGTCAGTGATTGGAATGCATGCTAGACTGATTTAGAGTCGTTTGCGCTAAACTGATTTTCCAACTTTGCTGCATAGTTCCTCTTTGCAATGTTAATTTCTTGAGTCTGCTGATTTCTAGCTTGATTCTACAGGGCCCTGTCCCCGCTCTGATATGCGTCCTCCTTAGCTTGGCGAAGCTGCGTAAGTTTAGCAGTGAACCACGGCTTGTTGTTGTTGAATGTGCGAAATGATTTTGTTGGTACACAAACCTCTTCACAGAAACTGATATAGGATGTGACAGTGTCCATATATTCATCCAGGCTGCCAGCTGAATTTTCAAAGACACACCAGTCTGTGCAGTCTAAACAGCTTTGAAGTTCCATCTTGGCTTCATTGGTCCACTTTTTCACTGTAGGCTTCGCACATTTAAGTTCTTTCCTGTACGTCGGTATTAAGTGAATTAAGCAGTGATCAGACGAGCCCAGGGCTGCACGAGGAATAGCACGGTATGTGTTTTTTTACCGTAGTGTAGCAGTGGTCTAAAGTATTATTTTCCCTGGAAGGACAGTCGATGTGTTGCTTGTATTTAGGGAGTTCGTGGTTGAGTTTAGCTTTGTTAAAGTCCCTGAGAATAATGAGGGGTGAGTCCGGGTGTTTTTTTTCAATTTCGTTGACTTGTTCGGCGAGCGTTAGCAGTGCGGCGTTCGTGTTAGCTTGAGGCGGTATGTAGACTCCAGCCAGTATGAATGATGCGAACTCATGTGGCGAGTAGAATGGTTTACAGTTTAAAAATAGCAACTCCAAATGCGGGCTGCAGTGTGTGCTGAGCACCGTGACGTCCGTACACCATTTTTCGTTGATATAGAGGCATATCCCGCCGCCCTTTGTTTTCCCCGATGATTCCATGTCGCGGTCCGCTCGATGAATGTGGAAGCCGGGAAGCATGACGCCGCCATCGGGTACAGCGTCGCAAAGCCAGGTCTCCGTGAAGCACATGGCCGCGGAACGTCCGAAGTCTTTACTGGTCTTTAAGAGGATGAAGCTCGTCCATTTTGTTGGGTAGGGAGCGTACAATCGCGAGGTGGATCGACGGGAGCGCCAATCTGTGTCCTCTCTTGCGGAGTTTCACCTGAATGCCGGCTTGCTTCCCTCTGTGGCGCCGCTTCCGTCTCCATGCGCCGAAAACCGCGGACGCCGCTCCGGTGAGTAACTCGGGGAAAAAACTGAGCGGATATTCGAAAGTTGGTGACAGAAAGTCCGGAGTAGACTCCTTGATGGTTAGCAGGTCTCGCCTTGTGTAAGTGAGTCGTGTAAGGTCTCCAAAGACGGACGAAAAACACAAAAACAAAGACAATACTAGAGAGCGCGTTACCGAGGCGACCACACTGGTAGGCGCCATCTTGATGCTGAGGTTCGCTCTTGGAGTGACCAGGTTGGATAAAATTAGAAATGAGCTCATCAGAGGGACAGCCAAGGTTAGACAAAGTTAGAGACAAAGTTAGAGAGAGCAGACTTCAATGGTTTGGACACGTCCAGAGGAGAAATAGTGAGTATATTGGTAGAAGGATGATGAGGATGGAGCTGCCAGGCAAGAGAGCTAGAGGAAGACCAAAGAGAAGGTTGATGGATGTTGTGAGGGAAAACATGATGGCAGTTGGTGTTCGAGAGGAGGATGCAGGAGATAGGCTTACATGGAAAAGGATGACGCGCTGTGGTGACCCCTAACGGGACAAGGCGAAAGGAAAAGAAGAAGAATTGTGCCCATTTTGTTAACCAAATTGTGAAAAAGATAGGAGTAATGTTTCACATTGATCTAAAGAATCATTGTGCTTACCACCCTCAAAGTGCTGGATTAGTGGAAAGGATGAATGGAACAATAAAAAACAGACTTAAAAAGTGCATTGAAGAAACAGGAAGGCCGTGGACACAGTGTTTAGAATTAGTAAACCTGTATATAAACATAACAAGTACTTCAGGGCTAACAGCCTATGAAACATTGTTTGGAAGGCCTTACAAACTACCTCAATTTAAGAACCAATGGGAAACAAATGATGAAGCTAATTTAGCTGACTACATGCGGAAAATGTTAGAAAAACAACAACAAGCACAAAAACAAGGTGGTGAGGATCCTTTTGTCTGCCAGAAGGAAGCCAAACTAGTGGAGCCGGGAGACTAGGTGATTGTAAGAAGTGTGAAAAAAGAAACAGTGGTACACAGCTAAGTGGCAAGGCTCATTCCAAGTATTGTTGACAACCCCCACAGCTGGAAAGATAGCAGAAAGGTCAACTTGGATTCATTTGACACATTGTAAAAAGGTCATTTTGGTTGAAAACTCTGACAAGGGAGGTGAGCAAAAGTCTGATAATATGGTGATCTCAGATGTTTAGAATCTGGGAAGACCCGAAAGTCAGTGAAGATTTTATAAGACACCAAACTAAAGTAGAGGGGATATTTCAACCAGAATGACCCCTAAGTGTTTAAAATCAGCTATGGGGTGTGGGATGTCAACACTATCTGTTTTGATTTTTCTGTTTGTATGGTATTTGTGGGAATCACCCAAAGTTAAACAAACGGACCATAAAGTAACCACTCAACCCTTACTCTTACACAGGGTTAGACATAGTAGCGGACAGCCAGGAACACCAATTCCTGTCATTCCCTGGATAGTCTCATGGGCGTATAATAATTCAATTACGGTAACCATAGCACTAAACACAACGACTAAATTGAGGCTCCAAATTAATAATTTAAAGGGATTTGCAAACACCAAACAGATAACTGGAAAAGGTTATGAGACGTATTGGCGGTACCTTACAGGACATGTATTAGATTTGAGTTGGAATTACATGTATGAGTTGGGACAGCGTGTTTCCCGTGACTAGAGTTGATAAGCACAAACCTATGTTTTCCACAAAGGTCTGGGAGTAAACAAGCTTCCAAGCTCAGCGTCTCACCTGCCATCTGCCAGTGGATTTACAGCTTTCTGACGGGCAGGACACAGCAGGTCAGGCTGGGGGAGGCCACCTCATCCACACGCAGCATCAGCACTGGGGCGCCCCAAGGTTGTGTCCTCTCTCCGCTGCTCTTCTCTCTCTACACGAACGACTGCACCTCAGCGAACCCGACTGTCAAACTCCTGAAGTTTGCAGATGACACCACTGTCATCGGCCTCATCAAGGACGGTGACGAGTCTGCATATCGACAGGAAGCGGAGCGGCTGGAGCTGTGGTGCGGCCGACACAACCTGGAGCTGAACACGCTCAAGACTGTAGAGATGATCGTGGACTTTAGGAGGCATCCTTCGCCACAGCTGTCCCTCACGTTGTCCAGCTGCCTTGTGTCAACCGTCGAGACCTTCAAGTTCCTGGGAATTACAATCTCCCAGGACATGAAGTGGGCGACCAACATCAACTCCGTCCTCAAAAAGGCCCAGCAGAGGATGTACTTCCTGCGGCTTCTGAGAAAGCACGGCCTGCCACCGGAGCTGCTGAGACAGTTCTACACAGCGGTCATCGAATCAGTCCTGTGTTCTTCCATCACAGTCTGGTTTGGTGCTGCTACAAAAAAGGACAAACTCCGACTGCAACGGACAATCAAAACTGCTGAAAGGATTGTCGGTACCCCCCTACCCACCATTGAGGACTTGCACGCTGCCAGAGCTAAGACAAGGGCGTGCAAAATCCTCTCGGACCCTCCGCACCCCGGTCACCGGCTCTTCCAGCTCCTTCCCTCAGGTAGGCGCTACCGATCAATGCAAACTAGAACTAGTAGACATTCCAACAGCTTCTTCCCTCTTGCGATCAACTTCTTAAACACCTAACCGATAATTCCATTACAACAAGCTGGCAATTTTTTGACTTGAGTTCGTTGTCACATTTCTGTGGGGCCAATTATGTATTACTCGTGCACGCACTGTAGTTGTCTCGCCATGCTGCACTATTTGCATATACTGGCCACTCATGCCAGCTTGGATGAAAGGAGTTCAGGGATGATGGTGTTGAACGCTGAGCTGAAGTCCACGAACAGGATCCTCGCGTAGGTCCCTGCACTGTCGAGGTGTTCTCGGATGAAGTGCAGTCCCATGTTGACTGCATCATCCGCAGATCTGTTCGCTTGGTAGGCAAACTGCAGGGGGTCCAGCACTACTCGTCACCGCATACAATCCTTGATGTCTCAGCGCCCTTTGCACAATGGTCATTGCACCAAACTATTGCGATATTAGTCATTCAAACTGCTCTAAGTGCTAGAGGACTCTCCATCTTTTTGCACAATGTCTTGTTTTTGTCAATGTCTTTATGTCTCCAAAGTGTTCTGTAAATTGACTGTCTGTTGTGCTAGAGCGGCTCCAACTACCGGAGACAAATTCCTCGTGTGTTTTGGACATACTTGGCAAATAAAGATGATTCTGATTCTGATTAATGGTAAAATGGTGTTGACACCTCCAAGTGGAACTCCGGGATGAATGCCTTTGGAAAATACAAAGCCGTGGTGTCCTCAATTTTGTTATCGATCGCTGTTTTTGCAGCAATTTTGACCTTGTGTGGATGTTGTTGTATTCCTTGTCTATGTTCTCTCATTAATAGAGTGATAACAACAATCTCACCCATGGAGAACCGAATGGCTCAAATCTATCCTTTACTTGGTCTAGACGCTGAAGATAGTGACAGTAATGATGATAATGACGTGCATTATGACCTGCCGAATTTATTTCCAGATCCACGTGACTATGAATAAAGATTAACATTGCCTCTGAGAGTAAATGTATGTGTTTTCATAAAGATGATCTTACAGTCAAAAATCTACCTGAAGTTACTGATGTATGGTGATATGAGAATTTGAGCAAATATGTGATAAACAAAAATGTTAGAATAAATGTACATTAGTTATCTCATGTTTACTCTAAAACTATTTCAAAGCATGCATTTTTGTGGCCAAAAATATGTATTGTCCCAAACGCCTTGTCGGAGCCAATGACAAAATGGTAGGATATTAGCGATATTGAAAAGGAAGTGGCGGGATTTTAACCAACGCCTCCTGAAAGACTGGAGCTTAAATCCAGTGCCTTGGACCGCTCAGCCACACTACCTGCAAACCCCATTTTTGGACGGGGAATTTTTTGATAAATGTAAGCCCGACCGAACGGGAAGTATGGTGACAAAACTTGTTGTAGTGTGACATAAGCCACGGCAAACGATTTGGCCCTGCGACGCCAAAATGAAGTCTGGCAAATTGGATTCTTTTTTTATATCTTCCGTGTAGTGTGACATATCAACGACAACTCTCCGACAGCGCAACTTGACAGAGACCAGGATTGCATAATCTGACCGGCGCATCACCTCCCGTGCTTACCGTTGTCAACATACTTGCGCGCTGTTAACATTTCTTCTCACGCACAAACCAATGTTTACCGAAGCTTTAGGGCATGATTCGACGGAACGCCAGCATGTTTACGTGCAACCGTATGTGCTTGCGCTTGCTAGGGTACATAACGTTTTGTTGCCTGCTTGCGAGCCGTATCGTATGAAAAGTACGTGAACATACCACAAGCAATCCTTCGATGAACGTTCTCTCCCGAGCACCAGTGACGAACAGGTTTTTCCACATTTTGTCCCCCCACAGTCACTCACACGGACAGGCACACACAGAAACAAGACATTGACGCGGCACATTGTTGTTGTCGCCATCGTAACGAGTGTGTCCCGTCGCGTTGACACGTTTTCTGCTTTCACCTCTTGGACAGTGTTTGATTTGACAAGATAAAGCCCAGTGATGGTAAAAGACAGGATAGGGTGCTATCGGAATAAATGTCGAGTAGTGTTGCCACTGTCTGCCCCAGAAACGGCAAGGTTTGATGGCAGTAGTCTGACATAGTGTCATCGGGAAAGACCAGTCATGTAGCCTGATCCAGCCATGAGACAACCCGAACAGCCCTGTTGCACATACCAACTACAGAGACTAGAGAGCAGAGTGGCGCAGCGGAAGTGTGCTGGACCCATAACCCAGAGGTCGATGGATTGAAACCATCCTCTGCTATCTGGAGCTCGTTCTCTGTTGTCATCTGTCTGCTCATAGGATGTTGTGGAACTGCTATCATTTAATATCTTACTCTCCGTGAGAAATATTGTGCAATTAAGACTTGTCAACTCATTGGCTGAGGCCCACAACTCGTGACCCTTTCCTCAATTCACTTCGTACTGACAAAAAAAATTCGTCCTTTATTCATTGTTCTGTCAATTCAAAATCACTGTGTCAGTACCCATAAAGGTGGCACGACAGTTCAGCGTGAAAGACAAAGGTAATGACATTAAGGCAAACAATTTCAGAGGAGCTAATATTTTACGGCGACAAGCAAACAGTCCAAACAGAAAGGCAAAGAACTCGACTTTTTTCTGGCCAAAAATATGTATTGTCACAAACGCCTTGTCGGAGCCAATGACAAAATGGTAGGATATTATCGATATTGAAAAGGAAGTGGCAGGATTTTAACCAACGCCTCCTGAAAGACTAGAGCTTAAATCCAGTGCCTTGGACCGCTCAGCCATACTACCTGCAAACCCCATTTTTGGAAGGGGAAATGTTTTGATAAATGTTAGCCCGACCGAACGGGAAGTATGGTGACAAAACTTGTTGTAGTGTGACATAAGCCACTGCAAACGATTTGGCCCTGCGACGCCAAAATGAAGTCTGGCAAATTGTATTCTTTTTTGATATCTTCGGTGTCGTGTGACATAACAACGACAACTCTCCGACAGCGCAATTTGACAGAGACCAGGATTGCGTAATCTGACCGGCGCATCACCTCCCGTGCTTACCGTTGTCAACATACTTGCGCGCTGTGAACATTTCTTCTCACGCACAAACCAATGTTTACCGAAACTTTAGGGCGTGATTCGACGGAACGCCGGCATGTTTACGTGCAACCGTATGTGCTTGCGCTTGCTAGGGTACTGTTAAATATATTATAGAAGTTATCATTTATTTGCTTAGCTTGCATTAGTATGATGGACAATTTTAGATGTTTCGCCTTCAAAAAGAAGACTCAGCATCATCCATGGAAGGACGCTTGGACCAAGGACGTGATCGGATGTGGTCGGGTCGTGACAGGTGTTGATCCAATATTATGTGTTGTGTCTTATTGCTTAGAATACTATGTCTGGGAAAAAACCCTCTTATTATCAAATATTTTGTGTTGTGTCTTATTACTTAGAATAATATCAAATATTATGTGTTGTGTCTTATTGCTTAAAATACTATGTCTGGGAAAAAACCCTCTTATTATCAAATATTCTGTGTTGTGTCTTATTGCTTAGAACATTATGATTGTAAATCCCTCCTATTTCAAATAAATACAGGAGCGAGGGGGGGGGATTGTTTAGAGCGTGTTGAGAGACTGTGATCTGAACAATCTCCCATACGCCCTCCTCATGAGAAAAAGTAACAAGCGTCTTCATTCCTTTTGTGTCTATTATAATGTTGGGTAAGATTAATCCAACATAAATTGGTCCTTCGAGCCGGATGTCAACACACCCGAAGATTCCAGTTGTGGAGCCGACATCCAGTTAAGAGACCGTGGCCACGGCATTTGAGACCCTTTCCGGGACTGGTCTTCGGACTTCTCAACTGGGATCTGGAGGTTGACGACAATCCACAGGATTGAAGACGACTTTGGTGAGTTAAATTTTAAAAATTTTTTTTTAGGAAAAAGGAATAAAAGAGTGAATGAATTGCGCGACGAAGAAGTCTGCGGCAGAATAAACCTTGTGTAATACTAGTCACTGGCAAGTGAGATGGAGGACGGAATCCGATAAAATCCGTGGGGACGGCGGAGTCCTGTACGTACTTAAATTCCGTATTTCTGTATTTCTGTGTTTCTGTGTTTCCGTTTTTTTCGTGTGTTTATAAAAACGTTATTAATATCGTGTGTATGTGTAAAAGTATGAATTTATAAGACAGGATTGTAAGTGACAACTGAGTTTGGAAGCAAAGGCAAGAATTCTCCGCCCCAATTAGGGTAGAAGCTTGAGAATTACCAAAACTCAGACATTAATTGTCACCCTGTCATTTTTGAATAAAGTCAGTATTTAGGTCACTCTAGGTGCAAATGAACTGACTTCCAAATTCACAAAAATGGGAAATAACAACAATAAACCAGATCCAAAAATAGGCCTAACATGTAAAGATTGGAAATATGTTCAACTCCAAAACCCTTCCAAAATAGAACATTTAAACACGTGGATAACCAAATACGGTTTCGCTGGCCAGCTAAATTCGCAAAAAATAGTGAAACTTCAAAACGAAATAAAGTGTCGACACAAAAATGATATATCACAAATACAAAAAGATGGATTTGACGACTTACTCTTCTGGTTAAACATGGCGTCAAAAAGAGAAAAAGGAAGGGAGAATAAGAAACACTTAACAAATGAACAAAAAGAGCAGGAAGGTAGACATAAAAATATGTTGTTTCAAAGACAGGAAGATGACGAGACAGGACCAATAATAAGAACAAGCGAGAAAAAGATAATTGAAGAAAGTTGTAAAAAAAGTAAGGAAACAAAAGCATCAGCACCATTGTACCCGGTTTTGCCACCTCATGAAAATCCTCCAACTCAAGAGGCACAAACACAACGAATTTTACGATCGGGAGGGGTACAAATGAATTGGTCTAGAAATTTGGGAGAAACATTTTCTCCCACTCCCAAAATAACAAATATAACCTCAGACGAGGGAGATATGGATTTATTTCCGATGATTGAAGTGGCAAATCCGAATGTACAAGAAGATCGCAGAGAAACTCTTTTGGTCTATAGGACCTGGACAAATGAGGATGTGAAAAAGGCCGTAGCCGGCATCACACCTTACAAAGTAGACATTGTCCAGTTTGTTGAGGAAATAGAAAATCTTAGACAATCTTATCATTTAAATGGGACAGAGACTCAACAAGTTTGGATGACGGCAATGGGACCTGATTGGCATCTTTGCCGAGGGGATTGGGACCCAAAGCACCATGGTGTTATAATGCCACATGATGACAAAGAATTACAATATAGAGTTAGGGGTTTGATAGAGAGAACCACAGCCAGGTTCCGCAAAAGAGCAAATTACACGGAAATTAATAGAGTGAAACAAAAGGATGACGAACTTTTTGAAGAATATAGAGTTAGAATGACTGCTTGTTTTAAAGCAAACAGCGGCTTGAATGAGGATGCTAGTCCTCAGGGCCCTTACCAACAGCAGTTAAAAAATGCTTTACATGCGAATTCAAAAGAACACATTAACAGATGGGTAGATAAACATTGGATAAACCTAGCAACTGGCCCACTGGAGGAATATGTTAATCATGCCCTCCACGCAGAGAGAGTGTTAGAGAAAAAGAAGAAAAAAAAAATTGATGTCTTCCTCGACGAAAGATCAGAAATATACTATCAAGGCAGAGAAAGAGATAATTTTAGGGGACGCGGCAGAGGCCGTTGGAGAGTAAGAAATGATAGAAATCGAAATTATTGTGATAAGAACATCTGTTGGTGCTGTGGAAACAAAGGCCACATTGCGCGTGATTGCCCTAATAAAAATAAAAGAGAATACGGACAAACTACTGCATGACTAAGCCAGCCTGCTTCCCAACTCAACAAATCCTCCTGTGTAAACATTACAGAGAATGAGGAGGTGGATTTCAATTTACAGGACATTCTGAGTTTGGACACTGAAAAACCTGAAATAACTTTATCAGTAAATGGTAAACAAATGACATTTCTTTGCGATACAGGGGCATGTAGGACTGCATGTCGGGAAAAGATTCCAGGTTCCAGATTATCGGGACATAAGGCAGTAGTGAGATCTGCAAATGGACAAATTACTTTTGCCATGGAACTTGAACCTGTGTGGATTAGAGACCCACAGGGAAAAACGTGTAGAATGCCCATTTTCGAAGTCCCGGAGTGCCCTGTGAATTTGTTGGGAAGAGATGGCTTATTCCAATTAGGACTTGTACTCATTCCATCATCAAATGGAAATATTGTAGTGAAACGAAAACATGAATTAAAGAGAGAGGACCTCTATTTAACACTGGAAAACAAAGAAAATACATTCTATTACACAATCGATATCACAAACAAACCACCGTTAAACATGGGGAAGGCCCTAGTGTCTGCAGCCTTGCAGCTTATCACAGAATTTGAAGATAAAAAACAATGTGATCAGCTGCATATAATTCTGTGGTACAATAACACACAAGGGCCAGACCTAGAATATGAAAACAAGTTACGACATGCGACACCTAATGAGATTACTGTAGATTATCTATACTCAGATAATGAAGCAAAAGTCGCGGCAGGAATTATTTTACCAGACAAATTAAAGGAACTGTATAAAAATACAAGTGTCCCACATGTTTCGTTGTGCAAAGATTATGAGTCACAATGGAAACATATGGGAACATTAGTAAAACAAGGACAAGAGATAGATGATTGGCAGCAAATAGAAAACAAACTGGAATACAGTGCATCAACTGGTCTAATTAGAAAGGCGGTGTTTTGGACAATACAGGTCGATGAAGGGAAACACATGCAACCTGTTTGATTAGACCAAATGATTCTCACTGAAATTGATGAAGAAACATTGAAAAAAGTCCCCAAAGAATTATGGTCCACGGGACCATTTGATATAGGCCTTATTAAAGGGGCTTTACCAGTACAAATTAAACCCAAAACAGAATATAGACCAGGGATTCGTCAATATCCGTTAAAACCAGATGCACATGAAGGAATAAAACCAGTAATTGAAGCACTAATTAAGGCAGGAGTTATAGTGGATTGTCCAGATTCACCATGTAACACACCCATTTTTCCAGTAAAAAAGGCCCCACCTTCAATTGGTTGGCGAATGGTGCAAGATTTACAGGCAGTAAATTCTGCAGTAATTCAGAGAGCAGCATGCGTACCAGATCCACACACATTGTTAAATTCATTGAAACCAAGCGCTAAAGTGTTTACAGTGGTAGACATAAGTAATGCTTTCTTTTCTATACCAGTAGAAAAGAAAAGTCAATTTTGGTTTGCATTCACATTTGAAGGGAAAAAATACACATTTACTAGATTGCCACAAGGTTACTGTGAAAGTCCAACCATTTATTCACAAATAATGAAAACAAGCATGTCTAAATTCACTCCCCCAGGAGGGAGCCAAATTTTACTTTATGTGGATGACGTGCTGCTGGCATCTCTAGATAAAGACACATGCATCAAAGATTCATTGGCCTTATTGCATCATCTAGCAGGAGAGGGACATAAAGTTAACAAAAATAAATTACAATGGTGTAAAAAACAAGTCAAATATCTAGGCCATAATTTAAGTGAAGGAGGAAGGACTATATTAGAGGACAGAAAAGCTATAGTTTTAAAAGCCCCTAAACCACAGACAAAGAAACATATGATGTCATTTTTAGGTCTGACAAATTATTGTAGAGCATGGATTCCAAACTATGCAGAAATTGTTGCACCATTGTCAAAATTGATGTATGAAACAAACCTTAAAATGACATCACCTATTCAATGGAATACAGAGGCAGAAAAGGCCTTCTGTGACATTAAACAACATTTGGTGTCCAGCACTGCACTGGCCCTTCCAAATTATGATAAACCATTCATTCAAATGGTAGATTGTAAAAACTATTACATGACCTCCGTACTTACACAACAATACGGTGATAAGCTAAGACCAATAGCTTATTTTTCGACTAAATTAGACAACGTGACATGTGCATTACCTCATTGTGTCAGAGCAGTTGTGGCAGCTTCAATGGCAATAGAAAGCAGTTCCATAATAGTGTTATTTCATCCATTAACTCTTAAAGTGCCGCATACAGTGTCTGCTCTACTATTGCAAACCAATATGGCATTTTTATCACCTGCAAGGCATTTATCTTGCATGGCCATTTTGCTGTCACAACCACATTTGACTGTTGAGCGATGCACAACCTTAAATCCAGCCACACTAATACCATTACCTGATGAAGGCACACAGCATGATTGTCAGGAATTGGCTGAACAAACTGCTAAATGTAGATGTGATTTGAAAGATCAACCATTAAGTAATGGACAGGTTCTATATGTAGATGGTTCTTCGAAAAAAGATGAACTAGGTAAGACAAAAACAGGATACGCGGTGGTAACTGATACCATTATACTAAAAGCTGAGTCACTACCATCACATTACTCTGCCCAAGCTGCTGAATTAGTAGCATTAACCGAAGCATGCAAACTAATGATAAATAAAGATGTTACAATCTATACTGATAGCCAATATGCTTATTCCACAGTTCATGTGTTTGCGCAATATTGGGATAACAGAGGAATGATTACGTCAACAGGGAAGCCAGTAACACATGCTGAATTACTTAAACAATTATTACAGGCAGTGCAACATCCGCGAAAGGTGGCAATTTGTAAATGTGTTGCGCATACATCAGGCACAGACAAGGTTTCTAAAGGAAACGCATTCGCTGACAGAACCGCGAGAGAAGCAGCCTTTAAACCATTTTTAGGTTTAAAACAACAGATTGAACAACAAACATTAGATGACCAAACATTAAAAGATATGCAACAACAAAGTCCACAACAAGAACGCAATAATTGGGAAAAACAAGGTGCAAAACTACAAAATGAGATTTACATTAGCACAGAAGGGAAACAAATACTTCCAAAAAACCTATTTAAATGGGCTGCGATATTGAGCCATGGAATATCACATGTCTCAACTGGAGGGATGGTGGCACAGATAAATCGACACTTTACAACCTATGGTTTCAATTTATATTCAAAGAATTATTGTAGAGCATGCATGATCTGTGCACGACATAACCCGCAAGGGCAATTGCGACCTACTCGAGGTACATTCCCAGTGCCTACATACCCTTTTCAACGCATTCACATGGATTACATAGAATTAAGTCAAAGTGAAGGAAAGAAGTACTGCTTGGTTATCATAGATGCATTTTCTAAATGGATCGAATTATTCCCAACAAAATCACCTGATGCTCTGACGGTGGCAAAAGCACTATGTAAAGACATTATTCCAAGATATGGCATACCTGAAACCATTTACAGTGACAATGGGACTCATTTTGTAAACCAAATAATTAATAAAATAGGAACCATGTTCCACATCAATTTAAAAAACCATTGTGCTTACCACCCTCAGAGTGCAGGTCTAGTGGAAAGAATGAATGGGACAATAAAAAATAGACTGAAAAAATGTATGGAAGAGACAGGAAGGTCATGGACACAGTGTCTTGACCTCGTTAAAATGTACATCAACATTACAAGCACCACAGGTTTAACACCTTACGAAGCGTTGTTTGGAAGACCTTATAGACTTCCGTTATTTAAACAAAAATGGGAACTTGATGACGAAACAAACTTAGCTGATTACATGAGAAAGTTGTTAGAGAAACAAAATGTTTTAAAAGAATCTGCTAAAAGTAAATATGTTTCCCAGCAGGAAACCAAGTTGGTTGGACCGGGAGACTGGGTCCTAATTCGAAGCATCAAAAAGAAGCACTGGCATTCACCAAAGTGGGAAGGACCGTATCAAGTGTTATTGACAACACCAACAGCCCTAAAAATAGCAGAAAGAAATACGTGGGTTCATTTAACACACTGTAAAAGAGTCATTTCAGCTGAGTACTCAAATAAGGAAGGTGAGCTAAAGTCTGATAACGGAGCGGGAGCAGATGTGTAGATTCTGAAAACGCTTGCTGGTCAGTGAAGAAAAAAGACACCAACCCGTTTAGTGAGAACTCAGCAGAATGGCACACCCACATTGGTTACGACATTTGATAAGTGGATACGTAGTAATTTCGGCTACTATGGTGTTGGTTTTGTTTTTGTGGTACATGGGACGTCCCACCCTAAATGATAGAACCCATTTTTTTGATGGAAAATCACCTACCAACTGGACCAATATGACAAACCCAATAATAAAAAAAATTGAATCATTAACTCGTGTCAAAAGGGGTACAACTGATGATCAAGTTTGTGGGCATGGCCTCCAAACACGGCAAAAGGGTTTAATATTTTGTGCCCCCCAAAATCAAGCTGCTTTAATCATAATTCCATATGCGGCTCTCACAAATGACGCTCAAGAGAATGGGCAAAATTGGGGATATAAATATGACTGGTATGCAACTATAGGCTTTAAATGGGAAGACCTTATTGGTGAAACAGGTTATGATTGGTCCAGTTGGTCAAAAAGAACAGCAAAAGAACATAGAAAGAAATTTAACTTAAGCAAAACGGTCCATAATTTAATATTGAAATACGAATCAAATCAACCAATGTGTTTGACGGTGAGCTTGTGGGCATATACTGGCGGAAAAGATCCCCACTTCCAAGTATCATTGTGTTATGGGAACCATGTCGAACCAGAAATGCCATCAGAAACTTCAAATAAAGGTGGATACATTTTAACGATTAACGAAATAACTACTGATGATTGGTTTCTTGTTGTCACAGGAGTTTCAGGACAAAATAATAATTGGTTATTATTGGTGGAACAAGCAGCAAATGTAACGAGAAAAGATTGTGTAGTTTGCATGGGTCCCAGGCCTTTGTTGCGCATAGTTCCGGCACAAATATCACAAGATTGTATTATTCCATTAATGAACGCTACTGTACCAACAAAGAGGTGTAAATCATGGGATCCTATATATCCCGTAACAGAAGCAGATAAACACAAACCAATGTTTTCTACTTTAGTAGCACCAAATAATTTCACTTGTATAAACATGATTAATAAAGGAAAAAAATTAGGACCACTGAACGACACACAGTGTAAAGTAATCTTAAAAGTCAAACCAAATTTTGTGCCAATATCACGGAGCGACATCTGGTGGTGGTGCGGAGATGATAGACTGTTTGATAGATTACCTAAAGATAAATCTGGATTATGCGCTATTATTACTTTGATATTGCATGTGTCAGTATACCCTATTCCTGTTCAAAATTTAATGGAAAGGACACCAATGTTTTTGTCCAATCTAGAACATAGACAAAAAAGAGATTTGTCCTGGCAGGGGCAAAATAATCCAACATACATAGACGCCATAGGAGTTCCTCGTGGGGTGCCAAATCAATACAAATTGGCTGACCAAGTTGCAGGAGGATTTGAGTCTTTCATATGCTGGTGGTGTACGATTAATAAAAATGTTGATAGGATAAACTACATCCACTTCAATGTACAGAGATTAGGTAATTGGACTCAGAGTGGGTTGGAAGCTGTGCATGAGCAGCTCAAGGCTACCTCTTTAATGACGTTCCAGAACCGCATAGCTGTCGACATGCTCCTCGCAAGAGAGGGAGGTGTTTGCGGTATGTTTGGAGAACAATGTTGTACATACATTCCAAACAATACAGCTTCGGATGGGAGCTTGACCAGAGCCATCGATGGTCTACGGAACCTCAATCACAAGATGAAGAACCACTCTGGGGTGGACACTTCTTTGTGGGACAGCTGGATGGACGTTTTTGGTAGATATAAAACCCTAATATCACCAATATTGATATCAATTGCTGTTTTTGCAGCCATTCTGACATTATGTGGATGTTGTTGTATCCCATGCATTCGGTCATTAATCAGTAAATTAATCACCACAGCCATAACCCCCATGGAGAATCGTCTGGAGCTTATGTATCCCTTACTGTATGATGATAATGATAATAATGATGAAAATGATGATTATGATGATAATGATGATTTTGCTTTAACTAATTTGTTTCCTGATACAGATGATTACGATATTTAAACTACAACATTCATATATGACAGGTTTACTCTGAGTGTAAATGTATTTGTTTCATAAAAATGATTCTACAGTTAAAAATCGAAATGAAGTGACTGTAAGATGATATGAGAATTTGTGCAAATACATGATAAACAGGAGGGAAATGTTAAATATATTATAGAAGTTATCATTTATTTGCTTAGCTTGCATTAGTATGATGGACAATTTTAGATGTTTCGCCTTCAAAAAGAAGACTCAGCATCATCCATGGAAGGACGCTTGGACCAAGGACGTGATCGGATGTGGTCGGGTCGTGACAGGTGTTGATCCAATATTATGTGTTGTGTCTTATTGCTTAGAATACTATGTCTGGGAAAAAACCCTCTTATTATCAAATATTTTGTGTTGTGTCTTATTACTTAGAATAATATCAAATATTATGTGTTGTGTCTTATTGCTTAAAATACTATGTCTGGGAAAAAACCCTCTTATTATCAAATATTCTGTGTTGTGTCTTATTGCTTAGAACATTATGATTGTAAATCCCTCCTATTTCAAATAAATACAGGAGCGAGGGGGGGGGATTGTTTAGAGCGTGTTGAGAGACTGTGATCTGAACAATCTCCCATACGCCCTCCTCATGAGAAAAAGTAACAAGCGTCTTCATTCCTTTTGTGTCTATTATAATGTTGGGTAAGATTAATCCAACAGGTACATAACGTTTTGTTGCCTGCTTGTGAGCCGTATCGTATGAAAAGTACGTGAACATACCTCAAGCAATCCTTCGATGAACGTTCTCTCCCGAGCACCAGTGACGAACAGGTTTTTCCACATTTTGTCCCCCCACAGTCACTCACACGCACAGACACACACAGAAACAAGACATTGACGCGGCGCATTGTTGTTGTCGTCACCATATTAACGAGTGTGTCCCGTCGCGTTGACCGGTGACACGTTTTCTGCTTTCACCTCTCGGACAGTGTTTGATTTGACAAGATAAAGCCAGTGATGGTAAATAAATATATAAATATCGAGTAGTGTTGCCACTGTCTGCCCCAGAAACGGCGAGGTTTGATGGCAGTCGTCTGACATAGTGTCAACGGGAAAGACCAAATGTCTTGATCCAGCCATGAGACAACCCGAACATCCCTGTTGCACATACTAACTACAACGACTGGAGAGCAGAGCGGCGCAGCGGAAGCGTGCTGGACCCATAACCCAGAGGTTGATGGATCGAAACCATCCTCTGCTATCTAGAGCTCGTTCTCTGTTATCGTATGTCTGCTCTTAGGATGTTGTGGAACTTCTATCATGTAATGTCTTACTCTTCGTGAGAAATATTGTGCAATTCAGACTTGTCAACTCATTGGCTGAGGCCCACGACTCGTGACCCTTTCCTCAATTCACTTCGTATTGACAAAAACAATTCGTACTTTATTCACTGTTCTGTCAATTTAAAATAACGAGTGTGTCCTGTCGCGTTGACCGGTGTCACGTTTTCTGCTTCCAACTCTCGGACAGTGTTTGATTTGACAAGATAAAGCCCGAGAAATGGCAAGATTTGAATGCAGTAGTCTGATATAGTCTCATCGGGAAGGACCAAATGTGTCTTGTTGCATGATCCACCCATGAGACAACCAAAACAGCCCTGTTGCTGTCAGCTGCCTGATATTTGTCAGACGGTAAAAGAGTACATACCAATTACAGTCACTCGAGAACAGAGTGCCGCAGTGGAAGCGTGCTGGGCCCATAACCCAGAGGTTGATGGGTCGAAACCATCCTCCTCTATATGCAGCTCGTTCTCTGTTATCGTATGTCTGCTCATAGGATGTTGTGGAACTGCTATCATCTTACTCTTCGTGAGAAATATTGTGCAATTAAGACTTGTCAACTCATTGGCTGAGGCCCACGGGGAGTGACCCTTTCCTCAATCCACTTCTTACTGAAAATACAAAATCCCACAAAGAAGAGCCCCACCAAAAGCTAAAGACCACAAGAACTAAACTCCCAGTCGGGGAATCGAAACAACGTCTTCCACGGGACAGGCGGAGATACTGTCCACTATACTAACGAGGAGTCTCTTGCCCAACCTCCACCTAGTGCCAAGCACACGTCAATGAACCTGAACGCAGCAATGCCAGCAAGCGAGGCGGTTGGATGGTCCTGCTAACAGATGGCACGAAAGCAACCATTTCAGTCGTGTAGTGGTTGTTATGTTCGCCAAACACGCGTAAGGTCCCTCTTTGGAAAGGAGGCTGATGGGCTTTTTTGTTTTCCCACAAAGAAGAGCCCCACAAAAAGCTGTAAATCACAGGAGGTCAAGTCCCCGTCTGGGAATCGAATCCCAGTCTTCTGCGTGACAGGCAGAGATACTGTCCACTAAACTAACGAGTTTTTTCCCTAGCTTCACCTAGTGTCAAGCACACGTCAATGCACTGAACGCATCGGCAATGCCAGCGAGCGAGGCGGTTTGCTAGTCTTGCTAACGGATAGTATGAGAGCACCAGTTTCAGTCATGTGGTGGTTGTTATGTTCGCCAAATACACGTTAGGTCCTTGTTTGGAAACATAATGATGGGCTTTTTTGTTTTCCCGCAAAGAAGAGCCCCACCAAAAGCTAAAGACCACATGAACTCAACTCCCCGTCAGGGAATTGAACCCCTGTCTTCCACATGACAGGTGGATAGACTGTCCACTATACTAATGAGGAGTCTTTTGCCATACTTTCACTTAGTGTCAAGCACACGTCAATGCACCTGAACGCATCGGCAATGGCAGCGAGGCCGTTTGCTGGTCCTGCTATCGGATAGCATGAGAGCAACAGTTTCAGTCGTGGAGTGGTTGTTATGCCCGCCAAACATGCGTAAGGTCCCACTTTGGAAACAAGGATGATGGGCTTTTTTGTTTTCCCACAAAGAAGAGCCCCACCAAAAGCTAAAGAGCACATGAACTCAACTCCCTGTCCGGTCCACTATACTAACAAGGAGTCTATTACCTTATATTCACTGATTGTCGAGCACGTCACTGCACCTGAACGCATCGGCAATGCCAGCGAGGCGGTTTGCTGGTCCTGCTAACATATAGCACGAGAGCAATTCAGGGATACTTACATATTATTTGACTTGAACAAATGAGCGGGATTACTTTGATAAAAGAAAGCGTAAACCATTCAAGTCCGTGTGTGTGCATTTTCTTACATGGATTGCCTTTGTGTATTAAGAACATAACTCTTATTATGGTTGTTATTGTTTTGTTATGACTAGCAGCAGCATCAGGGGTTGACGTCACTCGCAGAGGGGTTATTGAGGGACTGGGTGACCCCATGGTGGCAGTGAAGAGGTGGTGCTGGTCTTGGGAGAACATGGAGGAGGAGGAAGATGTGGTGCTCTCATTGGGGGAGAAGGAAGAGAATGGAACAATGGAGAATGGAGAATGGAGAATTGCCTTACTGGGTAGGCAATTGTATTACGCAGTGTATACAGCAAAAATGATTAAATCACGGTGACCGCTCATTAGAAGTTTTTTTTTCCATGCGCAATATGTTGGAAATTTTCTGCATTAAGATCAAAGCCCAAATGGTGGAATACAGGGAACGTTCCCATACCCGGAGTCAAACCCAGGCCTCATGTGTGAAATACAGGAATCCTGACCACTTGGCCATCTGGGACACGCCGTCATTGTGTTTTTTTTCCAGTTGTTGGTGCTCTGTGTGTAAGCTTAAGCTGCAAGTCATCAGGCCGATTATTTGGCTTGCAAGTGCAGACTTGAGATATGAGCTCTGTATGGTGGCGGTGAACTTAACTCAATTCACTCCACAATAAGAAGCAGGTTGGCAAATAGCAAACAAGTCATCCAAAAAAGAGGCTTCAAGCTATTAATGCCACTGTCAGTTGAAGTTTACTGTCAGACTAAACATTAAACTAAGAGGATTACACTTTGTGTATTTCAAACAATTGTTTATGCTAGCTTAATGCCAGCACACAATGCCAAACGCCATGGACAGGCTAACAAATAGCATTAATAGTCGCTATTTCCTTTCACAGAGTTTCCACAAAATTAGCACAAAGAAGACAGTTAAAGTTACTTCTCGCCTCGTTGGGTTTTGGGTAAAGGTACAGGGAAACGAATAATAGCTCTACCTTTATGGCTCTGCTGCGCCTTCCAGAACACTGTCCGACATGCGAAGCAAGTGCGCCGCTTCAGACCAGCTTTCACACACACAAAAACTACTGAAAGGCTCTCATAAGGACTACTCAAACACTCATACACACAAGTCTTTCTCTCATTAACACTACTCAAATGCTCTCATTGATACTAATCAAATGCTCTCATTGATACTACTCAAATGCTTTCATTTACACTACTCAAATGCTCTCATTTACACTACTCAAATGCTCTAATTGACACTACTCAAATGCTTTCATTGACTACTCAAATGCTCTCATTTACACGACTCAAATGCTCTCATTTACGCTCTCATTTACACTACTCAAATAAAGTCATACGTACGCGTCTTGCTCTCATCAACACTACTCAAATGCGTTCACGCGAGCATGTCAATCACATTCTCGCACACATCACTGGCATTCATGAGTTCACACGTGAATAGTGTAAATCTTTTATTAGGTAGTTCAATTCAAAAAGTGAAATTATAGAGATGAACTGTACACTGCACGCACTCAGAGTGAACTATTTCATATTTAAAATATGTATTATTTTGATGATTGCAGCTCATAGCAAATAAAAAAAATTCTCCATATTGAGAAACTAAAATATAACATCAAACGAAATAATGAATTCATTCAAGAAATAGTGATTTTTAACGTAGAAATTAGGCTGGAATTTGCCCTCCGAAAAGTACTTCAGCGTTTAATCACTGTATGAGTACTGAAGAAAAACTTTTCAACTATATTCTAATTGATTGAGAGGTACCAATATTTAATAAAGTCATGTAATATTTAACTCTGACTGGAGTGCATAGCTATGATACGAGTTTCACGATGACAATTAAATTCCTTCTCTCCCTTTGGACACCTCATTAGGTACACCGGCGCAGGGGAGCATAAACACGACTATCCGGCCATCCTGCCTGCAACGAAACGTATACGTTTCAGATTGTAACGCAGCGGTGTTGAAACTCTGCCTTGAGTCCAGGAGTAAACACACGTCCACTGCGCTTTATCCACGTGAACAGTGTAAATCTTACATTAGGTAGTTCAATTCAAAAAGTTAAATTATAGAGATGAACTGCACACTGCACGCACTCAGAGTGAAGTATTTCATATTTAAAATATGTATTATTTTGATGATTGCAGCTCATAGCAATTAAAAAAAACATATACGTTTCAGATTGTAACGCAGCGGTGTTGAAACTCTGCCTTGAGTCCAGGAGTAAACACACATACACTGCGCTTTAGCCCAAAAGGCACATTTATTCGTCAGAATCCGCGACTGAATAATGGCGTCTCGCGCTTGATAGACGAGCCAGCCTAGTCCTACGTCATACGTGACACGGCTTCTGATTGGCCGACCATTACGTCATATCCGACAGCACTTACACATTTTAAGCAGTCATTTTAAATCAATGAGGAAAAGCGTTATTGAAACACAATATCAACAAGTATACGACATATATACATTAAAAATATATATGTATGTACTATCCAGTATAATGGTATGTAACGCTACTGCTTAAGTAAGGCTTACTATTGCACTTTATCGCTGTTGGTCAATGCCATATTTTATTTTGAAATCACTTACTTTTCAACTCATATAAATACACGCTCACATACACGCCTCAAATGTTTGCACACATACACCTCAAACACACTCACATGAACATGTCAGATCTATTCACATACCATCCTCAAATCCATCCATCCATCCATTTTCTGAGCGGCTTCTCCTCACTAGGGTCGCGGGCATGCTGGAGCCTATCCCAGCTGTCATCGGGCAGGAGGGGGGGTACACCCTGAACTGGTTGCCAGCCAATCGCAGGGCACATACAAACAAACACCCATTCACAGTCACACCTATGGGCAATTTAGAGTCTCCAATTAATGCATGTTTTTGGGATGTGGGAGGAAACCGGAGTGCCCGGAGAAAACCCACGCAGGCACGGGGAGAACATGCAAACTACACACAGGCGGGACCGGGGATTGAACCCGGGGTCCTCAGAACTGTGAGGCTGACGCTCTAACCAGTCGGCCACCGTGCCGCATCCTCAAATCCATTCATGAAATCCATTCATGAAATATACTCAAATCCTTTCACATTTCCATCTCAAATGCTTGCATACATAGTTGTGGGAGATTTATTTTAAGATAGATAGATAGATAGATAGATAGATAGATAGATAGATAGATAGATAGATAGATAGATAGATAGATGTGATCATGGTATGGAAAATATTAACGTTGCCCTTTTTATGTTAGAGAAAAAAGGTTTGAACAGTGTTATTACATGTGTATCAGTGCACAACCAAAGGATTGAGAGATGAAGGAAGCTGTGTTTTAAAATCTCCTAACTCCCGTGGTTCCAAGCGTGTTCGTTTTCGTGAAAGAACTTCGTTCACAACAATGTATCAAAACCAACCAATTTATTCCTGACAGAGGAGTCTATACATTTGCAGAGCTCTGGGTTCGTAACTACCCTATCTTATCCTTAGCAGATAAAGTAGTCGAACCAAAACTATCTGACTCTACCCCAGACTTTATACAATGTTTCAAACAGGCCAGTATGGAATCGCTGTCGTCTGATTGGTCCGTAATCTGACGTCATCGTTGTTCTGCGGACCATCTGATCTGGCTCCAGACGCCGCCTCCAGGTGTCGCCTGCCGATGTCTCCTGCATTCAATGTTTATAGTGGCTCCCCGCAGTTCCTTTCTTCCTTGACATCTGTCTCCAAATACCCCCCGATGGGGCCAAATACCCCTATACTCCAATACACATTCTCTTCCAAACTAGTTAGAATTACACATTAGAATATAAAGTATTCTATATTCCCTTCAGAGACTATGGGCAGAGCTCAATCGAGTAGTATCCAGACACTTTATAAATCTCTTTAACTTCATGGAGGAGCATGGGGTACTGGATTCGCTGAATGAACTACATCTATTTTGCCTGCACTATGCGTATCTGCCAAGAATTGAAAGAGCAACAACTGAATTTATCAATCAATGGAACAATCATGGCCTCTCTACACAAGGGGGTGGCATGCAGGTGTTATTAACAATGCAGGAATCCATCCAGCCATTAACAGTGTCTTTGATGCTAATAACTACTTTGGCGTTGATGAAGAAGGCCCATTACCTGAACTGCAAACTAATAATAATGTGGTGATTCCAGAAATTAATACAAACATGGATGACATTACAATGAACATGATTGAACAAGTGAACCAACTCGAAAATGATGGTAACCATGGAATAGATATTTTCTGTTTACTTCTGTACTTTGTTAAATGACTAAACATCTGTTAAAGAAGACCAAGGGTTTTTTTTTTTTTTCCCTCTCAAGAGTTTGTGATTATAGGTCAACTTAATGAAAATTGTCTTATTTTTGTTACAAAAATACTTAAAACATTTTTGTTACTTCTGTAGATTTCTTAGCCATGTGCTTTCACATTTGAGAATAACATGTTCATGCTCGGCCAAACCCATATGTGTTCCCTAACGCAAAGTCGAACTCCTCCTTAAACAGTTCGTAAGAGGCATATAATGGCAACTTTATGCAATTAATGCACGCGTTGGCAAGAGGGAACAGAGAAAAAGCGTCATCATCTCCTTGATGAAGGAACTGGACAGAAGGAGTTGGAGTAAAGCCAATAGGTTGTACCACAGATGCTCCTGTTGTGAAGATTTTCTCAAGTTTGGATGGCCACTCTTCTTCTGTTAGAACTAAACAGTCAGTTAAAGTACTTAAAAATAAATAAAATACACACACACACACACACACACACACAATAAGGGGGGTGGAATGAATGTGTGTATTTGACCACTAAAGCAAACCTTCTGCATGTTGGAGATAGAAACCACTATCTCCTCAGCAGCTCTCGTTGCTCCTTTCTGGGGAGAGACGAATGTTGAAAAGATCATCCATCTGGTCCGGAGTCAGTGTGGCTCAAAGCAGAACGGGACGAAAGCCGTCTGGATGTTGTTGAATTTGCTGAAGAAACCCAAGAGTTTTAAGTCCTTCACAAAATCTGCAAACAATTGCACAAAGCACAACTCTTGTGCAAAGTCAAATCACCCGTTGGTTTGATAGACTTTCATTATATTTTGTGACAGTCGTCTTAAACCGTGCTGACATACCCGATAGAGAAAAGTGTACAACAGCTATTACTGCATACCTCTGAAATGGGCCTTGAACCCTGTGAATGACCTGAAACATGACAATGTCACGACTGCATAGGCCTCAAACATCCTGCATTGGCCAAGTAGTCGAGCAAAGGATTTTTTTGACTTCTCGAGGTCATCAAGCGATGTGCTTTCAGATACTTAGCATCACAAGGAAAAGCAGACTGACTTATGGCAGCTTCATACAAGTCTTATTAAATTTTGACAACAGGGCTGGGTGATGTAGCCTTGAGTTTTAATTTTTTAACCCAAAATTCTCCAGACAGGGGGAGAAAGGCAAAGACATTCAAAACTCTGAAAGTTGCCCTTTAAACGCTACCCTTAAAATGTAAATACTGTGCACAAATTTTCAACATGAAATTAAATATTCCCTTAAGGATTAATATGTTACTGCAAAACTGTCATTGAATTTAACGAATAACGACTTTTGACAGGTCTCTCCTCTTTGTCTCATTTGCATGTTTAGGTTGCTGTATATTTTAACCAATGTGCCTTTTTATTTTGTAGTGTGTGTGACCTTTGGTATTGTTAGTGACCCCCCTTTTCCTCACTCTCACTCTGTAAGCTTCCCTGAATGAATCTGTGAAAGTGGGTATTCTCTGGCTGGGGCTGTCAGCCTTGTCAAAACAGACATTGTAAATAATTGGCAATAACAATTACGTTTTACTTTTCAAATAAACAGCTTGAAGCAAGCACGCTTTAGCTCTTATTTGGGGAACTATGCGAGCAAGAGTGAGGACAGGTGGTAACGAACATGTTAAAAAGTCTGTTTTAATAAGGTTAAATGTGCTTAAAGCATGTGAGAGGTGAAAACCTTTTTTTAATGATATGGTCTGTCGATATCGCTGATTTTCACCAATTAGGTCGGTCTGGAAAGTATGAGAGTGAGTGTTGCTCTCTGAGCATTCACACACTGAAGCCGAGAAACAACAAGTGACCATCAGGCTGCTGAACCCGTCTGAAGCTAAATGTGGACGTGAGCGACATCCTGACCTCGATGATGATGCAGCTGAACAAAGGCGATCTAAAGATGAGATCCACGTCTGCTTCACCTTCGCTAATTGACACGCACATGCTGCCCACTTGATTGCATTTGTGTGATACAGAGGAAATATGAGTGAACTCGACTGACTCCCTTCCGTTGATGGCGGCGTCCAAGATGTTCACCATGTTGACATAAATTATGGCGTAATCAATAACCTGAAAAACCGAAAACAAAAAACAGAGAGGACAAAAGGAACAGAGTAACGATTATTATCTACCATCCTGCAGACCTCAACCTCCACCGTCAGGCCCGGAACTAAGGAGAGTCATTTTAAAATAAAATTGCTTCCATTTCCACTTTCCATTTTACAGTCCTTAATGTACAGCACTGCATACTTCATTGACACACTTCTTTCAGTCCCGGGTTAAGCGTGTTATTCTTTTGTGTATAATTCACTGAATACTTTATTTAAAAAGTGAAAAACAGTAGATGAACTCTTCAGGATGAAACATATTTGAAGAAAAAAGATTCTGATGCTTATAAAAAACGAATAACAGGCGCGTCAAGATCAGAGTTCACCGTCATCCCGTATTGGTTAATTAGCAACAGAAAGCAACATGCATTAATTGGGGACTCTAAATTGCCCGTAGGTGTGAATGTGAGTGTGAATGTTGTTTGTTTGTATGTGCCCTGCGATTGGCTGGCAACCAGTTCAGGGTGTACCCCGCCTCCTGCCCAATGACAGCTGGGATAGGCTCCAGCACGCCCGCGACCTGAGTGAGGAGAAGCGGCTCAGAAAATGGATGGATGGATGGATGAATGTTGAAGCTAAATTGGTGGAATGCAGGGTAAAAAATTACTCTCATAATGGGAGTCACACTGGGATAAATATCCATGCCACACTACCAGAATCAACCAAATGTTGCCATACCAAGTGTTAATCAAAGTCCAAATTGGAGAGTTCAGGAGAGGATCAAGGAACATTCCCACACCGGGAGTCGAACCCAGGCCACCTGGGTGAAAACCAGGAATCCTGACCACTAGACCATATGGGACACATGATGCTGGGTCTTCAAATTATTTTTTGAAATTCTATACTTTCTTTCCAATGATACACTCAGGCCAAAACAAAATAATTCACGTTACATTCCCATATCGGGGGTAGGAGACCAATGAAAACCAGAAATCCTGACCGCCACACCATATGGGACACGTTGGTCTGCCAGTTTTTCGAAGCACAAAATATTTGAAATTTTCTGCATGATCAAAGCCCAAATAGTGGAATACATTATTCCCAAACATTCTCAAACCAGGAGTCAAACTCAGGCCTCCTGGGTGAGAACCAAGCAACCTGACAGCTTCACCATATGGGAAAATCCTTTGTTTGTTTTTTGTTTTTTTCCAAAATATTGAACATTTCCCCAAACTGGAATTTTTCGACATGATGTTAAAGCCCAAATGGTGGAATTCAGAGAGCGTTCCCATACCCAGAGTCAAACCCAGCCCTCATGGGTGAAAACCAAGAATCCTGGCCGCTTGGCCATCTGCGAAACACCTTTGTTGTGTTTTCTTCCCCAAGCTCAATCGGAAGTTTTCTGGATGAACAGCCAAATTGGTGGGTGAAGAAATGCTCTCATACTGGGAGTTGGACATGGTTCCCTGGGTAAAGATCCATGCCATAATACTGGAACTGAGGTAATGTAACCATACGAGGTGACAAAGTCTAAATGGGAGAGTTCAGAAGCAATTCAAGGAACATTCCCAAAACGGTAGTCAAACCCAGGATGCCGGGGTGAAAACCAGGAATCCTGACCACTAGACCAGATAATGGTGTCACTTCCATCCATCCATCCATTTTCAACACGCTGGAGCCTATCCCAGCTGACTTCGGGCAAAAGGCGGACTACACCCTGAACTGGTCAGCTGAAGGGCACATATTGACACGGACAACCATTCGCACTCACATTCACACCGTCACTGAGTGGGAACTGAACCCACGCTGCCTGCACCAAAGTCAGGCGAGTGTACCACTACACCATCAGTGGTGTCACTTCAACTTTCTTAAAAAATCTTCACTTACTTTCAAGCCTAATTTTTCAAAACAACCAGGCCAAAACAAAATAATTCAGGTTACATTCCCATACCGGGAGTAGGAGACCAGTGAAAACCACTAATCCTGATTGCCAGATCATATGGGACACCTGTTGGTGTCTCTAACACTGATTCTTTCCAAAATTATTAATTAATTTTTTCAAGTGCAAAATATTGGTAATTTTTTGCATGAAGATCAAAGCCCTTCTTCTTCTTTCGGCTTGTCCCTTTAGGGGTCGCCACAGCGCGTCATCCTTTTCCATGTAAGCCTATCTCCTGCATTCTCCTCTCGAACACCAACTGCCCTCATGTCTTCCCTCACGACATCCATCAACCTTCTCTTTGGTCTTCCTCTAGCTCTCTTGCCTGGCAGCTCCATCCTCATCATCCTTCTACCAATATACTCACTATTTATCCTCTGGACGTGTCCAAACCATCGAAGTCTGCTCTCTCTAACTTTTTCTCCAAAACATCGAACCTTGGCTGTCCATCTGATGAGCTCATTTCTAATTTTATCCAACCTGGTCACTCCGAGAGCGAACCTCAACGTCTTCATTTCCGCCACCTCCAACTCTGCTTTCTGTTGTTTCTTCAGTGCCACTATCTCTAATCCGTACATCATGGCTGGCCTCACCACTGTTTTATAAACTTTGCCCTTCATCCTAGCAGAGACTATTCTGTCACATAACACACCTGACACCTTCCTCCACCCGTTACAACCTGCTTGGACCCGTTTCTTCACTTCCTGACCACACTCACCATTGCTCTGGACGGTTGACCCCAAGTATTTAAAGTCCTCCACCCTTGCTATCTCTTCTCCCTGTAGCCTCACTCTTCCCTCACCACTCCCTCTCATTCATGCACATATATTCTGTCTTACTTCGGCTAATCTTCATTCCTCTGCTTTCCAGTGCATGCCTCCATTTCTAACTGTTCCTCCACCTGCTCCCTGCTTTCATTGCAGATCACAATGTCATCTGCAAAAATCATGGTCCACGGGGATTCCAGTCTAACCTCATCTGTCAGCCGATCCATCACCACTGCAAACAGGAAGGGGCTCAGGGCTGATCCCTGATGCAGTCCCACCTCCACCTTAAATTCGTCTGTCACACCTACAGCACACCTTACCGCTGTTCTGCTGCCCTCGTACATGTCCTGTATTATTCTAACATACTTCTCTGCCACTGCAGACTTCCGCATGCAGTACCACAGTTCCTCTCTGGGTACTCTGTCATAGGCTTTCTCTAGATCTACAAAGACACAATGTAGTTCCTTCTGACCCTCTCTGTAGTTTTCCATCAACATCCTCAAGCCAAATAATGCATCTGTGGGACTCTTTCTAGGCATGAAACCATACTGTTGCTCGAAAATACTCACTTCTGTCCTGAGTCTAGCCTCCACTACTCTTTCCCATAACTTCATTGTCAGGCTCTTCAACTTTATTTCTCTGTAGTTCCCACAGCTCTGCACATCACCCTTGTTCTTAAAAAATGGGCACCAGCACACTTTTCCTCCATTCCTCAGGCATCTTCTCACGCGCTAGAATTCTGTTGAACAAGCTGGTCAAAAACTCCATAGCCACCTCTCCTAGATGCTTCCATACCTCCACAGGAATGTCATCAGGACCAAGTGCCTTTCCATATTTCATCCTCATTAATGCCTTTCTAACTTCCCCCTTAGTAATCATTGCCACTTCCTGGTCCACCACACTTGCCTCTTCTACTCTCCCTTTGCTCTCATTTTCCTCATTCATCAACTCCTCGAAGTATTCTTTCCATCTAGCTAGCACACTGCTGGCACCAGTCAACATAGTTCCATCTATGTCCTTAATCACCCTAACCTGCTGCACATCCTTCCCATCTCTATCCCACTGTCTGGCCAGCCTGTATAGATCCTTTTCTCCTTCTTTAGTGTCCAACCTGCCATATATGTCATCATATGCCTCTTGTTTGGCCTTTGCCACCTCTACCTTTGCCCTGTGTCGCATCTCAATATATTCCTTTCCCCTCTTCTCGGTCTTCTCAGTGTCCCACTTCTTCTTCGCTAACCTTTTTCCTTTTTCCTGTACTGTGAGGTTCCACCACCAAGTCTCCTTCTCTCCTTTCCTGCCAGAAGATACACCAAGTACTCTCCTGCCTGCCTCTCTGATCACCTTGGCTGGCTTGGCACATGCACACAACTAAGCTATGGTAACTTTCACTGCAGAACATCATCAGCACACCACGTACAACAGCTGCCTGACAAGCAAGAAAAGCTGTTTTCACCTGGTCTTGAACCGTGGAACTTTCGAGTTTTAGGCGAACGTGATAACCACTACACTATGGAAACTGTCGTGGCTGTTGTGCCCAAAAGCGGACATGGATTAATTGACAGACCAGCCCACCAAATAACCAACTCACAAGCAGAATTTAATATTTACAAATGATAAGTCATAATGGAATTTATTTAAGCATTACTGAAGTCAGAATTCTTTGGAGTGGACCAAGTGTTTTGAGCAGTTATCGAGCCGAACATCTTTTCTTCTTATTTCTACATCAATGGAATTCCTACGGTCGTTTGTGATTTGAAGAAAGGAAACAAGGAAACAAACAAAGTGAACATATGCAATGCAGCACTCTGAATTGGGTTTAACACAATATGCAAAGCTGTACACGAGTTAGCCAGGAGTTGATACTAGAATCTTCTGATCCAAAGTCAGATGTATTATCCATTGCACCATTAGCCCCAGGAAGGTTTGAGCCCTCTAGAAGTCCCTGTGGAGGATTTTCACTGTCCAAGCAGCACTGCGCAAAAAGCAACTGCAGGAGTTCGCTCTTGCCGTGACCCGGATTTGAACCGAGCTTGTTGCGGCCACAACGCAGAGTACTAAACACTATACAATCACGGCTTGGGTTGGTGGAAGAGTATTTTCTGTCATTTTGATGCGTAATGGGGACCAATTAAAACCACTAAAACCACATGTGAATAACCCAACACAGCTACAAATGGAAAATGTGCTCTAATGTGAGGATCATTTGAGTGTTTGCACCTCATTCAGCTGTTAAATGTGTAACTACAGTATTTGTGCAGACGACCTCAAGTTTCTTCCTCTCTCCTCCTTTGTTGGGGCTGCCACGTGGGAGTTAGAACAAGTGGTCAAAAGGGCTCAGAGAACCCAACCGGATCCCAAGACTGGACCTCCAGACCGGCTTTTCGTGCCCAATTTCACATACTCTGAAGTACTTAGTGGGCCCACAACTCCAACTACATTTGGAAGGACGTCAGGGCTGCCCTGGCTCGGTTAGCCGAAAGAAACAAGTGGTTGGCGGATCTTCATCGCTCCCCTTTGCCTGTAGACAAGGTGGGTCAGATGGTTTGGCTTTCCTCCCGTGATCTTTCGCTCCAGACCATGCTTCATTGGTCCTTTTCCGATCACTAAAGTCTTAAATCCCCCCTCTGTTCAGTTGAAGTTCCCTCATTCTCTCAAAATCCACCCGACATTTCATGTGTCTCTGCTCAAGCCTGTCTCCACCAGTACCCTTAGCCCTCCGGCCTTACCCCCTCCACCCCACATAATCAACAAACATCCTGCTTTCACGGTGTCACGCTTCCCTTTCCTTTTTGGAACTTGGGTGGCACGTTGTGCCTCCCTTTAGCCTCTCTAACTCTCCATCAATCATCACCTCCTCGCCCACGTACCTGTTCTCAATCAGCACTAATCACTGCCTCCATATACAGTAAGCCTGCCAGATCCAGGAATCCAGCACCAGTAGTATCATCCGTGGTACTCTTGTGATTCGTTCTCTTGTGTTTGATTGATTACTTGGCTACCCGCATTTGTACTGACTCTCTTGTGTTCTCCTCCACCTCCAGTGTTCCTTACGCGTGTTTGGCAAACATAACAACTACTACATTACTGCAACTGTTGCTCTCGTGCTATCAGTTAGCAGGACCAGCAAACCGGCTCGCTGGTGCATTAACGTGTGCTCGACACTCAATGAATGTAGGTCAAAAGGCTCCTCGTTATTATAGTGGACAGTATCTCCGCATGTCACGTGGAAGACCGAGGTTTGATTCCCTCACGGGGAGTTAACTTCAACTGGACTTTAGCTTTTCGTGGGGCTCTTCTTTGTAGGAAAACAAGAAAACCCATCAGCCTCGTTTCCAAACAGGGACCTTACGCCTGTTTGGTGAACATAACAACCACTACACGACTGAAACTGTCGCTCTTGTCCTATCCGTTAGCAGGACCAGCAAACCGCCTCGCTAGCTGGCATTGCTGATGCGTTCAGGTGAATTGACGTGGTCGACACAAGGTGAATGCAGTACAAAAGGACTCCTCGTTAGTATCGAGGGAATTCACTCATGTCCCATTCCCACTGGAACACGCACCCTCATTGAAGTGCCACTCGGACTGAGTGGAAAAACATGCCTGCGTTCAACACATTCTTTAGGAGTTCCTTAGGAAATTAAAACATTTGACCCATCCATCCATCAATTTTCTGAGCCCCTTATCCTCACTAGGGTCGCAGGCGTGCTGGAGCCTATCCCAGCTATCATCGAGCAGGAGGCGGGGTACACCCTGAACTGGTTGCCAGCCAATCGCAGGGCACATACAAACAAACAACATTCGCACTCACATTCACACCTACGGGCAATTTAGAGTCCCCAATTAATGCATGTTTTTGGGATGTGGGAGGAAACCGGAGTGCCCGGAGCAAACCCACGCAGGCACGGGGAGAACATGCAAACTACACACAGGCGGGACCAGGGATTGAACCCCGCTCCTCAGAACTGTGAGGTTGACGCTGTAACCAGTTGTCCACCGTGCTGCCAACATTTGTCCCATCACTTCTAAATTTAAGTTTCAAAAGGTAATTAAATACCAAGAAAAAAATAAGTTTGCATACTGTTCAATGACGCACCAGAGAGAAGAGAGTACTTTTTCCCCCCATTGTTATTTGTGTGTCTCATTGCTGAAATGCAAAACAAACATTTCTGTCGAAAAGTAAATCTGACAATTATCAAAGTATATTAAACTTAATGAGGAATCGCAGAGCTTTCTGTTGCTAATTAACCAATACGGGATGACGGTGAACTCTGATCTTGACGCGCCTGTTATTCGTTTTTTATAAGCATCAGAATCTTTTTTCTTCAAATATGTTTCATCCTGAAGAGTTCATCTACTGTTTTTCACTTTTTAAATAAAGTATTCAGTGAATTATACACAAAAGAATAACACGCTTAACCCGGGACTGAAAGAAGTGTGTCAATGAAGTATGCAGTGCTGTACATTAAGGACTGTAAAACGGAAAGTGGAAATGGAAGCAATTTTATTTTAAAATGACTCTCCTTAGTTCCGGGCCTGACGGTGGAGGTTGAGGTCTGCAGGATGGTAGATAATAATCGTTACTCTGTTCCTTTTGTCCTCTCTGTTTTTTGTTTTCGGTTTTTCAGGTTATTGATTACGCCATAATTTATGTTCCAAAACGTCAAATGCAGTTTTTTTTCATCGGGTAACTTGGCTGGCAGCGCCCTTTAGTGCACGGTGGACTGGTCTGGACAGAATAACACAGCAGTTTCCATAGTGTAGTGGTTATCATGTTTTCCTTGCACGTAAAAGGTCCCTGGTTTGAAACTGGCTGCCTCTATTTTTTCATCTGCCATGATTAACTATGGGTAGAGATTTGTCTCAAAATGATTTCCACAAATATATCCATGATTTACACACATTTCTTAAATGTTTTGTGTGCATTTATCACAACTTGACATGATGATGATGAATATTTACATGATATCATTTGTCAATATTCACTTCTGCTTGTCGATTTTTGAAGATGTGTTTGTGGATCAACGGGCAAGCGTGTTTATTTTTATTCAAACATAACGCAGTTTTCAAAATATTCTCACGCACACACACACTAAAATAGATGATTGAGAGCTAGCCACTTTTTATTTGAACACTGTAATAATAAGCTGTTTTTTGGATCTTGCTGACAGATGAGGAAGGCGATTTCTTTTAATTTTCCTTACTAATGACGGGGCTGCCTGTTTTCCACCTGGTTCAGTGGAAAATCAGAGGATGTCAATATTGATTCGATCAAAGGCTTTTGACAAGTCCAAAACAGGTGGGCTGCCATAGTTTTACAGGTGGTGGGTCACTTAGTGGAGGGTCTCTCCTCTTTGTCTCATTTGCATGTTTAGGTTGCTGTATATTTTTATCCTGTGTGCCTTTTCATTTTGTAGTGTGTGTGACCTGTCGTTCCCCGCACCCTGAAAGAATCTCCGAAAGTGGGTATTCTCTGACTGGAGCCTTGTCAAAACGGGCATTGTAAATAATTGGCAATAACAATAATTTTTTACTTTTCAAATAAACAGCATACACTCGCCTGACTTTGTTGCAGGCAGCGTGGGTTCAGTTCCCACTCAGTGACGGTGTGAATGTGAGTGCGAATGGTTGTCCGTGCACTGCGACTGACTGGCGACCAGTTCAGGGTGTAGTCCGCCTTTCGCCCGAAGTCAGCTGGGATAGGCTCCAGCGTCCCGCGACCCTAACCAGGATAAGCGGTGTTGAAAATGGATGGATGGATGGATGGATAAACAGCTTGAAGCAAGCACGCTTGGGACTTATTTGGAAAACTATGCAAGTGAGAGTGAGAACAGGTAGTAACAAACACATTAATAAGCGTGTTTTAATAAGTTTAAATGTGCTTATAGCATGTGAGATGTGAAAACATTTTTTAACTATATGGTCTGTCTAAATTGCTGATTTTCATTCTCAATTGTCTTCATTTCTCATTTACTTCTCATTTTCACTGATTAGGTTTGTCTGGAACGTATCCCCCGCGATAAGTAGGAGCGATTACAGTTGATAGCGCAGCAGTGCAATGTAACAATTTGTCAAAGGAAATTCAAAAAAGTGATTGCTTGACTATCTATAAAAGAGGCTAAAAAACGTCACTTAATTTACACAATTTTTGTCATATCTTTATTTTTATGATCTAAATTTGGCTTATCAGCTCTATTTCCCAGCTGCTGCCATTACCCTGATTCTCTGGTTCATGCACCTTAAAAGAAAAAGGAATATGTGATCATGAATATGTATTACTGTACATAGCTTTCAGTCCTCAGGCGTTATTGTGTTTTTATCCTCTGTGGCGACGCGTTACTGTATGTCAGGAAGTGCTAATGTGCTCTTTTTTGTGCTATCACCAAATAAAGACAATCAGGGCTGCAGGTGAAGGGGAATCAAGCCAGAGAGGCTCAAGCCTAAAAGTGTACACATGATTTGCTTGTTCCAAAAAATATTTTTTTTTTTTTATAAAAGGCCAATACATTTAAAAAAAAACATCCATCCATCCATTGTCTTCTGCTTATCCGAGGTCGGGTCGTGGGGGCAGCAGCCTCAGCAGGGAAGCCCAGACTTCCCCAGCCACTTCATCCAGCTCTTCCGGGGGGATACCGAGGTGTTCCCAAGCAAGCCGAGAGATGTAGTCTCTCCAGCATGTCCTGGGTCGTCCCCGGGGTCTCCTCCCGGTGGAATGTACGAGGAACACAGGCGTCCTGTCCTAAACAGATGCCCGCGCCACCTCATTGCAGCCGTGGCCCAATGGTTAAGATCATCGCCTGCCACCGTGGGGGACCTAGGTTCAAAACCCCGACTGGACCATCCGCCAACATCCTCCGGACTCACGGCTGTGGTGTCCTTGAGCAAGACACCGATACCCCGAAATGCTCCCCGGGCGCTTCAGCTGCCCCCTGCTCCAGTGTGTTCCACTAACATGTGTATGTGTTCACTGTGATGGGTTAAATGCAGAGAACAAATTTCATGTGCATGCATGCATGTTCATGACAATAAAAGATGATTCTTCTTCTTCTTCATCTGGCTCCTCTCAATGCGGAGGAGCAGTGGCTCTACTCTGAGCCCCTCCCGGATGACTGAGCTTCTCACCCTATCTGCAAGGGAGAGCACGGAAACCCTGTGGAGGAAACTCATTACGGCCGCTTGTGTCCGGAATCTTGTTCTTTCGGTCACGACCCACAGCTTGTGACCATAGGTGAGGGTAGGAATGTAGATCGACCGGTAAATCGAGAGCTTCGCCTTTCGACTTAGCTCCTTTTTCACCACAACGGATCGATACATAGTCGCATCACTGCAGACGCTGTGCCGATCCGCCTGTCGATCTCCCGTTCCATTCTTCCCTCACTCGTGAACAAGACCCCAAGATATTTGAACTCCTCCTCTTGGGGAAGGATCTCATCCCCGACCTGGAGAGTACACTCCACCCTTTTCTGACTGAGGACCATGATCTCAGATTTGGAGGTGCTGATTCTCATTCCAGCAGCTTCACACTCTGCTGCGAACCGCTCCAGTGAGTGTTGGAGATCACGGCCTGATGAAGCCAACAGAACTACATCATCTGCAAAAGCAGAGATGCAAGACTGAAGCCACCGAACCGGACCTCCTCGACACCTAAAAATTCTGTCCATAAAAGTTATGAACAGAATCGGTGACAAAGGGCAGCCTTGGCGGAGTCCAACCCTCACCGGAAACGACTCAGACTTACTGCCGGCAATGCAGACCAAACTGACAGCGGTCGTACAGGGATCGAACAGCCCGTATCAGAGGGTTCGGTACCCCATACTTCCTAAGCACCCCCCACAGGACTCCCCGAGGGACATGATCTGCTCTGGGTCCTTTTCCTTGTCCTTTAAGTATCAATGTACGTGTTTTATTTATTTTTATTTTGTTCAACTGTACCTATTCTTCCTGTGTGCTTTTGTCTTGCCCCTTTTTAATGTATGAGACCTGTCAAAGACAAATTTCTGTCATCTCTGGTGTCAGCCGAATAAAGTTTCGATTCAAATCTTTTCTATTTTACTGAATATTTTCCATATGACTCATTCTCAAACAGAATATTTGTATTTATATTGTCTTGTCAAAGTGTTTTGATGAGATGGTCTTCTTTTCCTTTGGGCTTGTCCCTTTAGGGGTCGCCACAGCGCGTCATCCTTTTCCATGTAAGCCTATCTCCTGCATCCTCCTCTCGAACACCAACCACCCTCATGTCTTCCCTCACGACATCCATCAACCTTCTCTTTGGTCTTCCTCTCGCTCTCTTGCCCGGCAGCTCCATCCTCATCATCCTTCTACCAATATACTATTTCTCCTCTGGACGTGTCCAAACCATCAAAGTTTGCTCTCTCTAACTTTGTCTCCAAAACATCGAACCTCGGCTGTCCCTCTGATGAGTTCATCATTTATAATCTAAAAAAATATGACAAAGTGGAGAGTGACATGAGTGGCACATTTCATCACCACACAAGATGTGATCATAAAAGCGGTTGAAATGGTAATCTGTATTAAATGTTGATTAATATTCTTATCAATACAGTAAAATGTTGAGATGTTTCACTTGATCGACAGTTTAATGCCTATCATGCCCTTCACATTAATTCACTGTTGTCCTGGCTCAGTATCATGCAGGGTTTCCTTTCAGCCTTGGTACAGCCAACAGTTTTAGACAGACAACTTTTGTGCCAAGTTCTACCTACCCAAGCCGTGATCGTATAGTGGTTAGTACTCTGCGTTGTGGCCGCAGCAACCCAGGTTCAAATCCGGGTCACGGCAGAAATGAACCCCTGCGATGACTTTTTTTAGTGCTGCCGTTTGGTTTGTGGGACAGTAAAAATCTTCCACAGGGGCTTGCAGAGGGCCCAATACTTTTGTGGGGCTAGTGGCGCAATGGATAATGCGTCTGACTATGGATCAGAAGATTCTAGGTTCAACTCCTGGCGAGCTCGTGTGCAGTTTTGCATGTGGTATTAAACCCAATTCAGAATGCTGTATTTGTTACGTTCACCTGAAATGTCTGCGTCACGCTAACTCATGCAACACTGTCAACGCAAACCGTGTGGAGGAAACTAATTTCGGCCGCTTCTATCCGGGATCTTGTTCTTTCGGTCACGACCCACAGCTCGTGACCATAGGTGAGGGTAGGAACGTAGATCGACCACCTTCGGCTTAGCGCCTTCTTTTGTCACGTTCGTGGTTAGGGCGAAGGCGCGGAACGCAAGGCAAGAACATGGAGGACCCAAGTGCAGGGAAGCAGAGAGGCAAGGCAGGAGTGCGGGAGTCTCAAAAAATATTATTTAATCTTCAAAAATGGCAAACAAGGATATTGGATAAAGCAAAACTAAACAAAGTCCCACAACAGATAACAACAAAACCAAAGTAACAAAGACACACTTGAATATCTAAAACTGGAAACAAACTATGACCTGTGAGTAAGACGTGGAACATGGTGAATAACTAGGACAAGTGGGGGGCACAGATGAAAAGGACAGAAAAGACTTAACGATAGGGCTTACTGGAGGAGGGTAGGTATGGTTGGCAGGCTGAGGACGGTGGGAGGCAGTTTGGTGGTGTCCAGGGTGACACCATGTTCTTCCCGCTGGGTCCTGTTCTGGTCACTGTGCCAGATGATCCTGTTCTTTCAAAAACTGACTCCAGCCGATAGAAATTATGACATAGGTGATCGTGAACTGCTGGCGGTCAAGGTGGCTTTGGTGGAGTGGAAGCACTGGCTAGAGGGGGCACAGACTTCGTTTTTAGTATGGACAGATCACAAGAACCTTGAGTATATTAAATCTGCTAAAAGATTAAATCCGAGGCAGGCTAGATGGGCTCTGTTCTTCACTAGATTTAATTTCATGTTATCCTACCGACCTGGTTCTAAGAATGGTAAACCAGATGCTTTATTACGTATTTTCTGTGAAGAGAATTCATTGTCCGACCCTAAGACTATTTTGCCCAAGTCCTGTTTCATTTCTGCTTTTGTTTGGGACGTTGAAACTGCGGTTAAAGAGGCTCTGAAGAACACTCTTAGCCTTGAAGATTGCCCTTAAAACAGGCTTTATGTGGTTCCGATCTTAAGGGGAAGAGTCATCCACTGGGCTCACACTAACCATCCCGTATGTCACTCAGGCATTGCCAAAACGCAATCTGTGGTCGAACAGCGCTTTTGGTGGCCTAATGTTAGGAGGGATGTTATCGATTACGTCAATGCTTGTCAGGTATGTGCTGCTAAAAGGCCCTCTCGTCAACGTCCTTCTGGGGAGTTGCGACCCCTGCCAATACCACAACGTCCTTGGTCAGACATTTCCATAGACTTTGTGACAGGATTACCGGTCTCTAAAGGTAATACCACCATTCTCACAGATTTTAAAATATAATTTTTTTAGAATCATCTTTTATTGTCATGAACATGCATGCACACAAAATTTGTTCTCTGCATTTAACCCATCACAGTGAACACATACACATGTTAGTGGAACACACTGGAGCAGGGGGAAGCTGAAGCACCCAGGGAGCATTTTGGGGTATCAGTGTCTTGCTCAAGGACACCACAGCCATGAGTCTGGGGGATGTTGGCGGATGGTCCAGTCGGGGTCTTGAACCTAGGTCCCCCACGGTGGCAGGTAAGGATCTTAACCATTGGGCCACGGCTGCCCAATTCTCTAAGATGGCACACTTCATTGCACTTCCGAAACTCCCCTCAGCTAATGTGCCGAGTTGATGATTAACCAGGTATTCAAGTTTCATGGTTTTCCCAAGAATGTGGTATCTGATAGGGGCCCCCAATTCATTTCACGATTTTGGAAGGAGTTTTGCAGTGTAATGGGTGCTACCGTCAGTCTGTCATCTGGGTTTCATCCTGAAACCAACGGACAAACCGAGAGGCTGAACCAGGACCTGGAGACTGGGCTCCGATGTCTCGCTTCACAGGAGCCACAATCCTGGTCTCAGAAGCTGGTTTGGGTCGAGTTCTCTCACAATTCCCTCCCCTCTGCATCCACTGGTCTATCGCCTTTTCACGTTGTGCATGGTTACCAACCATCTCTATTTCCTGCCACAGCCCCAGAGTCCACAGTTCCAGTGGCATTGACATTGGTGAGACGCTGCAGGAGGACCTGGGAGCGAGCCCGCCAGATGCTGCTGCGCCAGCTGACCGTAGGAGGACACCGGCCCCGAACTACAAAGTGTGTAAGCGAGTTTGGCTCTCCACCAAGCATATTCCACTCCGGGTGGAGTCCCGGAAGCTCACTCCCAGGTTCATTGGGCCCTTCCCCATCACAAAGATAATCAACCCTAAGTCGATGCGGGTCCACCCTACTTTTCACGTCAGCCTGCTCAAGCCCGCCTGGGAGTCCCCTCTGGTCCCGCCTTCGAGGCCCCCTCCTCACCCCCGGTTTGTGGATGGAGGCCCTGTCTTCTCTATGAGGCGGCTGTTGTCGTCTCGTCGGAGGGAGAGGGGGTTTCAATATCTGGTGGACGAGGAGGGCTACGGGTCTGAGGAACGTTCGTGGGTGCCGTCTGCGTTTATCGTGGATGACTCGCTTATTCGGGACTTCCATGTTGCGCATCCAGGGGTTCCGGGGCCGTCTGGGGCCGGCAGTTAAGGATGGGTACTGTCATGGGTGTGTGTTCCGTTTTTTGTCTTCCCCCTGTTTCACACACACCTGCTCCTGAGAGCATCTTCACCACCTGTGCCTCGTTCACCCGAATTACCCATTGCATTTAACCTCGTGTCTCATTCTTTTTCGTCGCCAGTTCGTTGTACCTTGTCGTCACGTTCCAGCATTCCTTGTTTCCACGTCAAAGACTCACAGTAAGACTAGACCCTGTTCCGATTATCGACCTCGCCTTTGTGCCTCATGTTTTTGGATACTGTAGCCTTTTTTGGATTGCCTGCCTGTGTACCGACCTCTGCCTGTATATTAAACCTCTTTTTTTGAAACTATCCATTTTTTTTGGAGTCGTGCATTTTTGGGTCCTATGGTTTGTTCCGTTCATGACATCTTTACCACAACGGATCGATACAAAGTCCGCATCACTGCAGAGGCTGCACCGATCCGCCTGTCGAGCTCAAGTTCCATTCTTCCCTCACTCGTGAACAAGACCCCAAGATACTTGAACTTCTCCACTTGGGGCAGGATCTCATCCCCGACCCGGAGAGGGGACGCCACCCTTTTCCGACTGAGGACCATGGTCTCAGATTTGGAGGTGCTGATTCTCATCCCAGCCGCTTCACACTCAGCTGCGAACCGCTCCAGTGAGAGTTGGAGATCACGGCTTGATGAAGCCAACAGAACCACATCATCTGCAAAAAGCAGAGATGCAATACTGAGGCCACCAAACCGGACCCCCTCTACGGCTCCGCTGCATCGAGAAATTCTGTCCATAAAAGTTATGAACAGAATCAGTGACAAAGGGCAGCCTTGGCGGAGTCCAACCCTCACCGGAAACGAGTCCGACTTACTGCCGGATATGCGGATGGATGGTGTGCATTTATCAGAATTTAGCATTTGTAAATATTCAATTGTGCTGTGCATTGTTGATGGTGCGTTTGTAGATCAGCGCATTTATTTTTGAGACAAACGGAACGCAGTTTTCAAGATACACACACACACACACACGCACACACACACACACACACACACAAAAGTTGAGAATCTTCACACGCAGCCTTTTGATCCTGATTCTCACTTCACTGGAAGAACTATTCACGGTGTCCGAAGCTGTGTTTATCGAAGCTGTTTTTCAAGGCAAATTAATTTTAAAAATAATAATAACAATAACCAGTCCTTGCTCATACTAAGATTTGAACAAGGAACCTTTCACACATGAGGTGCACATGCACACCACTAAGCTACGGTAAAATTCACTGCATCACCAGCACACCACGTACAACAGCTGCCTGACAAGCAAGAAAAGCTGTTTCCACCTGGTCTCGAATCGGGGACCTTTCACGTGTTAGGCAAACGTGATAACCACTACACTATGGAAACTCTGGTGGGTGTTGTGCCCAATGGCAGACATGCAGTTTTTGACAGACCATCCCACCAAGAAACCAACTCACAAGCAGAATTGAATATTTACAAATGATAAGTCATAATGGAATTTATTTAAGCATTACTGAAGTCAGAATTCTTTTGAGTGGACAAAGTGTTTTGAGCAGTTATCAAGCCAACCATCTTTTCTTTGTATTTCTACATCAATGGAATTCCTACAGCCATTTGTGATTTGACGGGGCTGCCGGTTTTCCACCTGGTTCAGCCACGGTCGGCTTACCGGGGATTTCGGCAGGGTCGGACCATCGACTGTTGGATTCCCATAAAAAGGACTCGCAGTCAAGTCATCATCCTGATAGGAAACTGCAGCACTGTGGCATCAGAGGATGTCAATATTGATTGGATCAAAGGCTTTTGACAAGTCTAAAACAGGTGGGCTGCCATAGGTTTACAGGTGGTGGGTCACTGAGAGGAGGGTCTCTCCTCTTTGTCTGATTTGCGTGTTTAGGTTGCTGTATATTTTTACCCTGTGTGCCTTTTCATTTTTTAGTGTGTGTGACCTGTCGTCCCCCGCACGCTGAATGAATCTCCGAAAGTGGATATTCTCTAGCTGGAGCTGTCGGCCTTGTCACAACGGGCATTGTAAATAATTGGCAATAACAATTATGTTTTACTTTTCAAATAGCTTGAAGCATGCACACTTATCTCTTATTTGGAAAACTACGCAAGTGAGAGTGAGAACAGGTGGTAACGCACACATTAATAAGTGTGTTTTAATAAGTTTAAATGTGCTTAAAGCATGTGAGATGTGAAAACCTTTATTTTAACTACAACCCCAACGTTGTGTTAAACAGATAAAAACAGAATACAATAATTTGGAAATCATGTTCAACCTATATGTTAAATATATTATAGAAGTTATCATTTATTTGCTTAGCTTGCATTAGTATTATCGATGATTTTAGATGTCTCGCCTTCAAAAAGAAGACTCAGCATCATCCGATGGAAGGGCGTCTGGACCAAGGACGTGATCGGATGTGGTCGGGTCGTGACAGGTGTTGGTCCAATGTTTTGTGTTGCCTCCGTGATCCTTGAACCCATCCATCCATTCATTTTCTGAGCCGCTTCTCCTCACTCGGGTCGCGGGCGTGCTGGAGCCTATCCCAGCCGTCATCAGGCAGGAGGCGGGGTACACCCTGAACCGGTTGCCAGCCAATCGCACGGCACATATATACAAACAACCATCCGCACTCACATTCATACCTACGGGCAATTTAGAGTCTCCAATTAATGCATGTTTTTGGGATGTGGGAGGAAACCGGAGTGCCCGGAGAAAACCCACACAGGCAAGGGGAGAACATGCAAACTCCACACAGGTGGGGCCGGGGATTGAACCCGGGTCCTCAGAACTGTGAGGCTGACGCTCTAACCAGTCGGCCACCGTGCCGCCTTGATCCTTGAACCACTTCTCATAAACAACTTTGCTGGTGTTGAACGTTCCCATGGTCTCTATCTCCATAACTGTCTTGAAGGCGTTGAAGGAAAGTGCCATGGCAAGGACGTGATCGGATGTGGTCGGATGTGGTCGGATCGTGACAGGTGTTGGTCCAATATTATGTGTTGTGTCTTATTGCTTAGAATACTATGCCTGGGAAAAACCTTCTTATTATCAAATATTATGTGTTGTGTCCTATTGCTTAGAACATTATGACTTGTAAATCCCTCCTATTTTAAATAAATGCAGGAGCGACGGGGGAGATTGTTTAGAGCGTGTTGAGAGGCTGTGATCTGAACAATCTCCCATACGCCCTCCTCATGAGAAACAGAAACCAGCGTCTTCATTCCTTTTGTGTCTATTTTTTATAATGTTGGGTAAGATAAATCTAACACTATATTTAATTGAATACTCTACAAAGACAAGATATTTAATGTTCAAACTGATCAAGTTTATTGTTTTTCGCAAATAATCATTTACTTTGAATTTTATACAACACATTCCAAAAAAGCTGGGACAGGGTCATGTTTACCACTGTGTTACATCACCTTTTCTTTTAACAACATTCAATAAACGTTTGGGAACTGAGGCTTTGTAGGGGGAATTCTTTCCCATTCTTGCTTGATGTACAGCTTCAGCTGTTCAACAGTCTGGGGTCTCCTTTGTCATATTTTACGCTTCATAATGCGCCACACATTTTCAATGGGAGACAGGTCTGGACTACAGGCAGGCCAGTCTAGTACCCGCACTCTTTTACTACAAAGCCACGCTGTTGTAACACGTGCAGAATGTGGTTTGGCATTGTCTTGCTGAAATAAGCAGGGGCGTCCATGAAAAAGACGTTGCTTGGATGGCAGCATATGTTTCTCCAAAACCTCTATGTACCTTTCAGAATTAATGGTGCCTTCACAGATGTGTAAGTTACCCATGCCATTGGCACTAACACAGCCCCATACCATCACTGATGCTGGCTTTTGAACTTTGCGTCCATGACAGTCCGGATGGTTCTTTTCCTCTGACGTCCATAATTTCCAAAAACAATTTCAAATGTGGACTCGTCGGACCACAGAACACTTTTCCACTTTGCATCAGTCCATCTTAGATGAGCTCGGGCCCAGAGAAGCCGGCGGCGTTTCTGGGTGTTGTTGATAAATGGCTTTTGCTTTGCATAGTAGTTTTAAGTTGCACTTACGGATATAGCGCCAAACTGTATTTACTGACATTGTTTTTTTTTTAAGTGTTCTTGAGGCCATGTGGTGACATCCTTTACACATTGATGTTGGTTTTTGATGCAGTACCGCCTGAGGGATCGGGCATTCAATGTTGGTTTTCGGCATTGCCGCTTACATGCAGTGATTACTCCAGATTCTTTGAACCTTTTGATGATATTATGGACCGTAGATGATGAAATTCCAAAATTCCTTGCAATTGTACATTGAGGAACATTGTCCTTAAACTGTTCGACTATTTTCTCATGCACTTGTTCACAAAGAGGTGAACCTCTCCCCATCTTTGCTTGTAAACGACTGAGCAAATCAGGGAAGCTCACTAGTTGCCTACCGTGCACTTCCAGAACAGTTTGTCCAAATTTGTCTGAATTGCTATATTTTTTTTATTTTGCCAAGAACATTACGCGGGAAAGCTATTTCAGTCTATTATGTAATAGGATGAAAATGATTCTGCATAATGTTAAATTGCAAACATAATCATGATTCTGTCTAATTGTTAATAAATTATGGCTTCAATCTTTATTTTATGAAGTAAAAAAAATATGATAAAGTGGAGAGTGACATGCGTGTCACATTTCATCACCAGACACGATGTGAGCCTAAAAGCGGTTGAAATGGTAATCTGTATTAAATGTTGATTGATATTCTTATCAATACAGTAAAATGTTGAGATGATTCACTTGATAAATAGTTTAATGCCTATCATGCCTTTCACATTGGTTCACTGTCGTCCTGGCTCAGCCTCCTGCAGGTTCCTTTCAGCCTTCCTGCAGCCAACAGTTTTAGACAGACAACTTTCGTGCCAACCCAAGCCGTGATCGTATCGTGGTTAGTACTCTGTGTTGTGGCCGCAGCAACCGGTCCGGAACCTAACCCCAGAGGTGGAGTGGGGATTACTGGACATTGTACTAAAGTAGATTTTTAGTTTTTTTTTTTTTTTTTATCTTACTGTCGACAATTTACTTTCACTCTTTGAAGTTGAAAACCTGTAATTTCTCTTTGTTACTTTGTCAAAAATAACTACATTTTTCAAATTCTATGGCTGATCGACATGTTAAAAAAAAAACATAAAAAGGGAGCAGTAAAGTCATCGAATAATGAAAACCAAACATCATAGTCTCCAAAAAAATGTATATTTATCCAACACAAAATTGTGTCTCGTGAAAATAATGAGTGGCTAATAACTCTGCGAAGCCAGTAGCCGCAGTGGCTGGTGAGCAAAAAGTTCATGTCAAGCCCTGGACCTGATGAAAGAGAATATTCACATTGGCAGGATGTTTAATCTTAAAACAAATGACTTTGGCTCTGATTTGAAATCTATATTCAGTGTACCTTCTTAAATCATGAAAGCACATTGAGATACCTTGTGTATGAAATGCGCTATATAAATAAATTTGCTTTGCTTTAAATCTGAAATGACTTAAGAATGGATTTGTTCAGAAGATAGGGACCGATATGGGTCGGGGCTGAAAAATATTTCCGACTTACAAAATCTCCACGTGTGTGAAAACAGAGTCTCCCTCAGTCATGACGTCGTGGATTGTGACGTGAAACAGAATGTAGCCAATCAAGAAGCGCCCTGACTCAGGAACAAGGAAACAACTGCTAAAAAAAAAAAAAAAAAAAGGCTCACCCGATGTCATTTTTTTTTTTTTTTGTATGAAAGTGGTTTGCCCAGACAAGTTTTCAAATGTCCTTTATGGACGACATCGCCATTCTACAAATTTGTTTCCAGACCCGTGGTGGAACAGAATCCTTGTTTGTGGTGTTGTGTGTTTGAGATTATCAGCGCACACCACACAGAACATGACAAAAATTATTAAACGCCTGATTTTTTTTATGTTCATGCGTTCGGTCTGGAGCAGATGAACTTTTAAGATTGGAAACATCCTTTTGTGTGTCCCGGGCCTTAGGAAGAGAATTGTCGATCAAGGTGCATGTTGGAGGACATTTAGGTGTGGAAGTATTGTAATACCAGCTTGAACAAAACAGTGTTTGGAAACTCAAGTGAGCTGTTTTTTGTTTTTTTCCTGAAAAGTTGTCACTTTGAAGGTGAGGCGATCAATCTGACACCTATGATATATAAAATATGACTAATTACTTCCACTTCATAGTATAGTACATTCCTTTTCCCACACCAGCAATGCCAGTGCTTTTCAATTTTAGATTTTGGCGGAAAGGAGTGTTCAAAAGCGAATTAGTTCTTTCCCAATTGCTCCAAAAAGAATTATTATTGGAAATGACTGCCAAAATAATAAATAATAATAATAAAACAAACTTGTTTGTGAAATATGGACCATTAAGACCCATACTTCCTTTGAGCAATGCATGCATTTGGTCCAAAGTTTTCGTGACGTCAATATCAAGAAGTGAATTATTGATTGAAATAAGACTGTAAAGAAACTTTGACTTTTGGTGGTAAACTGTCAAATGTATTTGTGATCCTTCATAAAATACACCTCTTAAAACAGTATGGGTGACTCAATTTGGGGTTACAGTGTTCCCTCGCCACGTTTTGCAGCTTCAGTGCTTCGCGGGTTTTTCCAAAATATTCATTAAAAAAATAAATAAATAAAAATAATTTAAAAATAAATAAATACAGCCATATCGGCAGCCACATTGCGGAGACGCGTTGTTTCATGTTGATGTGTGCGAGAGGTTTCCCTGCATGCCAAGCAAAGAGATGAGTTGACTCAGAAGCTTTGTACATGCCTGTACTGTACGGGCACTCATACAAGGCGTGTGATTGGTTCCCGGCGCGACATCGACCAACGAGAGCACGAGTGGATTTATCCCGTGAGCTGATTGGCTGCACATCTTTACAACCTCACCCAGCATCTTCCCTTGTTGTGTCTCGCCAGTCTCGTGTTCGCAATAACTTTTATTGTTTAAGCGCTAATTTTTTTGATTGGTGAAGCAAGCCCTTACAATGCCGCCGAAGTGCTGTGCCCCTGCGAAAGCTTCCTCCGGGGCGCCCAAGAGGAAGAAGAAGATGATGACCATCAGGGAAAAAGTGAAACTTTTAGATTTGATCAAAGAGGGCAGAAGTTATGCATCTGTGGCACGCCATTACGACGCGAATGAATCTACAGTGCGGTACATAAAGAAAGAGGAAGCAAACATCCGCAAAACTGCTTCAATAAGGAAGCGAAACGTGTGGTAACTCCGCATAATAAGAGAATAGTGAAAATGGAAGCTGCATTGGCATTGTGGACTGCTGATTGCAGGGAAAAGACAGTGAGTTTTGTTTGATTGTTATATTTCATACTCATGAAGCTATGTTCCATTATCTGAGAATTAAGTTTCGTTTCCAAAACACTAGGGTGATACATGATTAAGTTTTATTATCCTTGAAATTATGTAGGAGTTTAGATTACTGAGGAATGGCCAGAGATACCTTCTGCCAGTCATAACGAAACCTGATGTGTATAAGAGGAGTTAGCTCAGTAAACGAGGTGTCTCATTCAGTGGACTTTCACTCTGGTGTACAGTTGATTGAATGAACCCTGAGACTCAGCCCTCTGGTGTCTTTATTTTTTCCTCTCTTTTTGGACAAAGAAAACAAACATGCAAGGACGATTGAAGGTTCCATGATCTATTGAACATTGACATTATATTACATCCTTAACAGATGGTAACCCCACGTCGTGATAGGAGAGGTTCATTTTGGTCATCACCAACTTGGCCTGGACTCACAAACAGCGCGCTTATAAACTAAGGTAAGCAGAGACCTTTTTAACAAAATTCTGCACATTGATAGTTACCAAATTATTTGTGAGTCCGAGACAAGGAATTTTTTCTCATCATAAGTTTTGTGTGACCCGCGACATAGAGAAATCCTCCAACAAAGGTTGGGAAAGGTTATTTGAAGTGGAGAAAGAAGGGGAAGGTCTTGCAGGACAAGATTAATAGTGTTATTATGTGTAGAAAATTCTTTCAGACATTTTTAGTACACGCCAAAAGAACTGTTAGGAGAATTCCGAAGTGCATTAAAAAGATGTATTAAGTGTGGGGAAAACCCAAGGAGTAAGGCGCCACTTGTGGTAGAAGCTTCCTTTCTCACACTTGAAATATCTGTCACTGAGACATTCACTTTTCCACAAATTCTCCCCATATTTATATGATGGAAGGAAACATTGACAATTGGTAGGAAACCCCGAATTGGTATTGGGAGATTCAGGTCACGAAGGGGGAAAATGATGGAATAGGTGGCAATTCACAAAGTTACTGTTACACTATGCGGGACTAAGGTATGAAGGGGAGAAGAAACAGAAAAAGGAAAGAGAGAAAATAAGTAAGTGGTTAGATGAAAAAGAGGAAGGACAAATCAGAAAGACTGAGCCTTTGCTTCCTGAGTTACACCGTCTAAAAGACAGACTAGTTGTAGAAGTAAAACTTAAAAAACAATAAAACGTCCATCTTTAAGAAATCCGCAGTCAACTCTAAAATCGTTGAAAAAGAACAAGATCTGTGTCCAGTGATTAATGTACTTGCATCGGTGGGGATGATTGAACCAAAAGATGATGCCATGATTATGGCATGACAAAAGGAAAAAACAGAAAGAAAGGAGGATGAAATTGAAAAAATACAAAAATAATAAAATAAAATAAAAACACCATATGCGCAGGCACCACAAACTTCCTCACTTTACTCAGAACTAACAGTACTTCACTTTATGAAAAGATGAATAGACAAAAAGACTGAAAATAGTGAGATAGAACTTCTTCTTCTTCTTCTTTTCCTTTCGGCTTGTCCCTTTAGGGGTCGCCACAGCGCGTCATCCTTTTCCATGAGAGCCTATCTCCTGCATCCTCCTCTCGAACACCAACTGCCATCATGTCTTCCCTCACGACATCCATCAACCTTCTCTTTGGTCTTCCTCTAGCTCTCTTGCCTGGCAGCTCCATCCTCATCATCCTTCTCCCAATATACTCACTCTCTCTCCTCTGGACGTGTCCAAACCATTGAAGTCTGCTCTCTCTAACTTTGTCTCCAAAACATCGAACCTTGGCTGTCCCTCTGATGAGCTCATTTCTAATTTTATCCAACCTGGTCACTCCGAGAGCGAACCTCAACATCTTCATTTCCGCCACCTCCAGCTCTGCTTCCTGTTTTCTCTTCAGTGCCACTGTCTCTAATCCATACATCATGGCTGGCCTCACCACTGTTTTATAAACTTTGCCCTTCATCCTAGCAGAGACTCTTCTGTCACATAACACACCTGACACCTTCCTCCACACCTTCCTCCACCCGTTCCAACCTGCTTGGACCCGTTTCTTCACTTTCTTCACTGACCACACTCACCATTGCTCTGGACGGTTGACCCCAAGTATTTAAAGTCCTCTACCCTTGCCATCTCTTCTCCCTGTAGCCTCATTCTTCCCCCACCACCCCTCTCATTCATGCACATATATTCTGTTTTACTTCGGCTAATCTTCGTTCCTCTTCTTTCCAGTGCATGCCTCCATCTTTCTAACTGTTCCTCCAGCTGCTCCCTGCTTTCACTGCAGATCACAATGTCATCTGCAAACATCATGGTCCACGGGGATTCCAGTCTAACCTCATCTGTCAGCCTATCCATCACCACTGCAAAAAGGAAGGGGCTCAGGGCTGATCCCTGATGCAGTCCCACGTCCACCTTAAATTCTTCTGTCACACCGACAGCACACCTCACCGCTGTTCTGCTGCCCTCGTACATGTCCTGTATTATTCTAACATACTTCTCTGCCACTCCAGACTTCCGCATGCAGTACCACAGTTCCTCTCTGGGTACTCTGTCATAGGCTTTCTCTAGATCTACAAAGACACAATGTAGCTCCTTCTGACCTTCTCTGTACTTTTCCATCAACATCCTCAAGGCAAATAATGCATCTGTGGTACTCTTTCTAGGCATGAAACCATACTGTTGCTCGCAAATACTCACTTCTGTCCTGAGTCTAGCCTCCACTACTCTTTCCCATAACTTAATTGTGTGGCTCATCAACTTTATTCCTCTATAGTTGCCACAGCTCTGCACATCACCTTTGTTCTTAAAAATGGGCACCAGTACACTTTTCCTCCATTCCTCAGGCATCTTCTCACGCACCAGAATTCTATTGAACAAGCTGGTCAAAAACTCCACAGCCACCTCTCCTAGATGCTTCCATACCTCCACAGGAATGTCATCAGGACCAACTGCCTTTCCATTTTTCATTCTCTTTAATGCCTTTCTAACTTCCCCCTTACTAATCATTGCCACTTCCTGGTCCACCACACTTGCCTCTTCTACTCTCCCTTCTCTCTCATTTTCCTCATTCATCAACTCCTCGAAGTATTCTTTCCATCTACCTAGCACACTGCTGGCACCAGTCAACATATTTCCATCTCTATCCTTAATCACCCTAACCTGCTGCACATCCTTCCCATCTCTATCCCTCTGTCTGGCCAGCCTGTATAGATCCTTTTCTCCTTCTTTAGTGTCCAACCTGCCATACATGTCATCATATGCCTCTTGTTTGGCCTTTGCCACCTCAACCTTTGCCCTGTGTCGCATCTCAATGTATTCCTTTCACCTCTCCTCGGTCCTCTCAGTGTCCCACTTCTTCTTAGCTAACCGTTTTCCTTGTATGATTTCCTGTACTGTGAGGTTCCACCACCAAGTCTCCTTCTCTCCTTTCCTGCCAGAAGATACACCAAGTACTCTCCTGCCTGCTTCTCTGATCACCTTGGCTGCAGTGGTCCAGTCTTCTGGAAGCTCTTCCCGTCCACCGAGAGCCTGTATCACCTCTTCCCGAAAAGCTGCACAACACTCGTCCTGTCTCAGCTTCCACCACATGGTTCTCTTCTCTGCCTTTGTCTTCCTAATTTTCCTCCCCACCACCAGAGTCATCTTACACACCACCATCCTATGCTGTCTAGCCACACTCTCCCCTACCACTACCTTACAGTTGGTAACCTCCTTCAGATTACATCGTCTGCACAAGATGTAATCCACCTGTGTGCTTCTACCTCCGCTCTTGTAGGTCACCCTATGTTCGTGCCTCTTCTGGAAAAAAGTGTTCACTACAGCCATTTGCATCCTTGTTGCAAAGTCTACCACCATCTGTCCCTCCAAGTTCCTTTCCTGGATACCGTACTTACCCATCACTTCTTCATCACCCTTATTACCTTCACCAACATGTCCATTACAATCTGCACCAATTACGACTCTCTCTCTGTCTGGGATGCTCAGAACTACATCATCTAGCTCCTTCCAGAATTTCTCTTTCACCTCTAGGTCACATCCTACCTGTGGGGCATAGCCACTAATCACATTACACATAACACCCTCAATTTCAAATTTCAGCCTCATCACTCGATCTGATACTCTTTTCACCTCCAAGACATTCTTAGCCAACTCTTCTTTTAAAATAACCCCGACTCCATTTCTCTTCCCATCTACACCATGGTAAAATAATTTAAACCCTCCCCCTAAACCTCTAGCCTTACTGCCATTCCACCTGGTCTCCTGGACACACAATATATCAACCTTTCTCCTAATCATCATGTCAACCAACTCCCGAGATTTTCCTGTCATAGTCCCAACATTCAAAGTCCCCACATTCAGTTCGAAGCTCTGTGTTTTTGTTGGATTTATCTTACCCAACATTATAAAAAATAGACACAAAAGGAATGAAGACACTGGTTTCTTTTTCTCATGAGGAGGGCGTATGGGAGATTGTTCAGATCACAGCCTCTCAACACGCTCTAAACAATCCCCCCCCTCGCTCCTGCATTTATTTGAAACCGGAGGGATTTACAAATCATAATGCTCTAAGCAATAAGACACAACACAAAATATTTGATAATAAGAGGGTTTTTCCCAGACATAGTATTCTAAACAATAAGACACGACACATAATATTTGATAATAAGAGGGTTTTTCCCAGACATAGTATTCTAAGCAATAAGACACAACACAAAGTATTGGACCAACACTTGTCCCGACCCGACCACATCCGATCACGTCCTTGGTCCAGGCGCCCTTCCATCGGATGATGCTGAGTCATCTTTTCGAAGGCGAGACATCTAAAATTGTCCATTATACTAATGCAAGCTAAGCAAATAAATGATAACTTCTACAATTTATCTAACATTTCCCTCCTGTTTATCATGTATTTGCACAAATTCTCATATCATCTTACAGTCACTTCATTTCGATTTTTAACTGTAGAATCATTTTTATGAAACAAATACATTTACACTCAGAGTAAACTTGTCATATATGAATGTTGTAGTTTAAACATTGTAATCATCTGTATCAGGGAACAAATCAGTTAAAGCAAAATCATCATTATCATCATAATCATCATTATCATCATTATCATCATAATCATCATTGTCATCATTATCATCATACAGTAATGGATACATCAGCTCCATACGATTCTCCATGGGGGTTCTGGCTGTGGTGATTAATTTACTGATTAATGCCCGAATGCATGGGATACAACAACATCCACATAATGTCAGAATGACTGCAAAAACAGCAATTGATATCAATATTGGTGAAATTAGGGTTTTATATTTACCAAAAACGTCCATCCGAGCTGTCCCACAAGGAGTGTTGATTGAGGGTCCGTAGACCATCGATGGCTCTGGTCAAGCTGCCATCTGAAGCAGTATTGTTTGTTCTCCAAACATACCGCAAACACCTCCCTCTCTTGCGAGGAGCATGTCGACAGCTATGCGGTCTTTGGAACGTCCTTCAGCTGCTCGTGCATAGCTTCCAACCCATTCTGAGTCCAATTTCCTAATCTCTGTACATTGAAGTGGATGTAGTTTATCCCATCAACATTTTTATTAATCGTACACCACCAGCATATGAAAGACTCAAATCCTCCTGCAACTTGGTCAGCCAATTTGTATTGATTCGGCACCCCACGAGGAACACTTATGGCGTGATGTATGTTGGATTATTTTGACCCTGCCAGGACAAATCTCTTTTTTGTATATGTTCTAGATTGGACAAAAACATTAGTGCCCTTTCCATTAAATCTTGAACAGGCATAGGGTATACTGACACATGCAATATCAAAGTGATAATAGCGCATAATCTAGATATATCTTTAGGTAATCTGTCAAACAGTCTATCATCTCCGCACCACCACCAGATGTCGCTCCGTGACACTGGCACAAAATTTGGTCCGACTTTTAAGATTACTTTACACTGTGTGTCGTTTAGTGGTTTTAATTTTTTCCCTTTACTAATCATGTTTATACAAGTGAAATTATTTGGTGCTACTAAAGTAGAAAACATCGGTTTGTGTTTATCTGCTTCTGTTACGGGATATATAGGATCCCATGATTTACACCTCTTAGTTGGTACAGTAGCGTTCATGAATGGAATAATACAATCTTGTGATAATTGTGCCGGAACTATGCGCAACAAAGGCCTGGGACCCATGCAAATTACAGAATCTTTTCTCGTTACATTTGCTGCTTGTTCCACCAATAGTAACCAATTATTATTTTGTCCTGTAACTCTTGTGACAACAAGGAACCAATCATCAGTAGTTATGTTGTTAACCATTAAAATTTGTCCACCTTTCTTTGAAGTTTTTAATGGCATTTCTGGTTTAACACGGTTCCTATAACACAATACTACTTGGAAGTGGGGATCTTTTCCGCCAGTATATGGCCACAAGCTCACTATCAAACACATTGGGTGATTTCGTTCGTATTTTAATATTAAACTATGGGCCGTTTTCCTTAGGTTAAACTTCTTTCTATGTTCTTTTGCTGTTCTTTTTGACCAACTGGACCAATCATAACCTGTTTCACCAATAAGGTGTTCCCATTCAAAGCCTATAGTTGCATACCAGTCATATCCAAATCCCCAATTCTGCCCATTCTCTTGAGCATCATTGGTGAGAGCCGCATATGGAATTAGGATTAAAGCAGCTTGATTTTGGGGGCACAAAATATTAAACCTTTTTGCCGCGTTTGGAGCCCATGGCCACAATTTTGATCATCAGCTGTACTCCTTTTGATACGAGTTAATGATTCGAAATTTTTTATTATTATTGGGTTTGTCATATTGGTCCAGTTGGTAGGTGATTTTCTATCTAAAAAATGGGTTTTATCATTTAGGGTGGGACGTCCCATGTACCACAAAAACAAAACCAACATCATAGTAGCCAAAGTTGCTACGTAACAACTTATCGAATCTCATAACCAACGTGGGTGTGCCTTTCTGCTGAGTTCTCACTAAAAGGGTTGGTGTCTTTTTTCTTCACTGACCAGCAAGCGTTTTCAGAATCTACACATCTGCTCCCGCTCCGTTATCAGACTTTTGCTCACCTTCCCTATTGGAGTACTCAGCTGAAATGACTCTTTTACAGTGTGTTAAATGAACCCACGTGTTTCTTTCTGCTATTTTTTTTTTGACACAGCATGGCTCAATATAGCAGCCCATTTGAATAGGGTTTTTTTTTTTTTTTTTTTTTTTTTTCCCCTGTGCTAATGTAAATTTCATTTTGTAGTTTTGCACTTTGTTTTTCACAATAATTACGGTCTTGTTGTGGAATACTCATATTGGCTATCAGTATAGATTGTACCATCTTTATTTTTCATTAGTTTGCATGCCTCAGTTAATGCTACTAATTCAGCAGCTTGTTCAGCCAATTCCTGTCAATCATGCTGCGTGCCTTCATCAAGTAAGGGTATTAGTGTGGCTGGATTTAAGGTTGTGCATCGCTCAACAGTCAAATGTGGTTGTGACAGCAAGATGGCAATGCAAGATAAATGTCTTGCCGGTGATAAAAACGCCATATTGGTTTGCAATAGGAGAGCAGACACTGTATGTGGGACCTTAAGGGTGAACTGCTCTCTAGTTGAAAAATAAGCTATTGGTCTTAGCTTATCACCGTATTGTTGTGTAAGTACGGAGGTCATGCAATAGCTTTTACAATCTACCATTTGAATGAATGTTTTATCATTAAATTTGGAAGGCCTAGCGCAGCACTGGACACCAAATGTTGTTTAATGTCACAGAAGGCCTTTTCTGCCTCTGTACTCCATTAAACAGGTGATGTCATTTTAAGGTTGTTTTCATACATTAATTTTGACAATGGTGCAACAATTTCTGCATAGTTTGGAATCCATGCTCTACAATAATTTGTCAGACCTAAAAATGATTATTATATGTTTCTTCGTCTGTGGTTTAGGATTTTTTAAGACTATAGGTTTCCTGTCTTCTAATATAGTCCTTCCTCCTATACTTAAATTATGGCCTAGATATTTAACTTGTCTTTTACATCATTGCAATTTATTTTTTGTTAACTTTATGTCCCTCTTCTGTTAGATGATGCAGTAAAGTCAATGAATCTTTGCATGTCTCTCCATCTGTAGATGCCAGAAGACATGCGTGTTGTCATAACTTGTGAATAATTAGTTGGACTTTCACAGTAACCTTGCGGTAATCAAGTAAATGTATATATATATTTTTTTTTTCTCAAATGTGAATGCAAACCAAAATTGACTGTTATTTTCTATTGGTCCTGGAAAGAATGCATTATTATTTGGTTATTTCAGGTTTTTCAGTGTCCAAACTCAGAATGTCCTGTAAATTGAAATCCACCTCCTCATTCTCTGTAATGTTTACACAAGAGGATTTGCTGAGTTGGGAAGCAGGCTGGCCTAGTCATGCGGTAGTTTGTCCGTATTCTCTTTTATTTTTATTTTTTTATTTTTTAGGGCAGTCACGTGCAATGTGGCCTTTGTTTCCACAGCACCAACAGATGGTATTATCATAATAATTTCGATTTCTACCATATCTTACTCTCCCACGGTCTCTGCCGCATCCTCTAAAATGATCTCTCTCTCTGCCTTGATAGTATATTTCTGCTTCTTCGTCGAGGAAGACCTCTATCTTCTCTTTTTGTTTTTTGTCTAACACTCTTTCTGCGTGGAGGGCATGATTAACATATTCCTCCAGAGGGCCAGTTGCTAGGTTTATCCAATGTTTATCTACCCATCTGTTAATGTGTTCTTTCGAATTCGCATGTAAAGCATTTTTTAACTGTTGTTGATAAGGTGTGATGCCGGCTACGGCCTTTTTCACATCCTCATTAGTCCAGGTCCTATAGACCAAAATAGTTTCTTTCTGGTCCTCTTGTATATTTGGATTTGTTACTTCAATCATCGGAAATAAATCCATGTCTCCCTCGTCTGAGGTTATATTTGTTATTTTGGGAGTGGGAGAAAATGTTTCTCCCATAGTTTTAGACCAATTCATTTGTACCCCTCCCGATCGTAAAATTCGTTGTGTTTGTGCCTCTTGAGTTGGAGGATTTTCATGAGGTGGCAAAACCGGGTACAAGGGTGCTGATGCTTTTGTTTCCTTATTTTTTTTACAACTTTCTTCAATTATCTTTTTCTCGCTAATTCTTATTATTGGTCCTGTCTCGTCATCTTCCTGTCTTTGAAACAACATATTTTTATGTCTACCTTCCTGCTCTTTTTGTTCATTTGTTAAGTGTTTCTTATTCTCCCTTCCTTTTTCTCTTTTTGACGCCATGTTTAACCAGAAGAGTAAGTCGTCAAATCCATCTTTTTGTATTTGTGATATATCATTTTTGTGTCGACACTTTATTTCGTTTTGAAGTTGAACTATTTTTTGCGAATTTAGCTGGCCAGCGAAACCGTATTTGGTTATCCACGTGTTTAAATGTTCTATTTTGGAATGGTTTTGTAGTTGAACATATTTCCAATCTTTACACGTTAGGTCTATTTTTTGATCCGGTTTACTGTTATTTATTCCCATTTTTGTGAATTTGGAAGTCAGTTCATTTGCACCTAGAGTGACCTAAATACTGACTTTATTCAAAAATGACAGGGTGACAATAAATGTCTGAGTTCTGGAAATTCTCAAGCTTCTACCCCAATTGGGGCGGAGAATTCTTGCCTTTGCTTCCAAACCCAGTTGTCACTTACAATCCCGTCTTACAATCCTGATACATTCATACTTTTACACATACACACGATATTAATAACGTTTTTATAAACACACGAAAACACGGAAACACAGAAACACAGAAATACGGAATTTAAGTACGTACAGGACCCCGCCGTCCCCACGGATTTTATCGGATTCCGTCGTCCATCTGACCACTTGCCAGTGACTAGTATTACACAAGGTTTGTTCTGCCGCAGACTTCTTCGTCGCGCAATTCACTCACTCTTTAATCCTCCATCCATCCATTTTCTGAGCCGCTTCTCCTCACTAGGGTCGCGGGCGTGCTGGAGCTTATCCCAGCTGTCATCGGGCAGGAGGCGGGGTACACCCTGAACTGGTTGCCAGCCAATCGCAGGGCACATAGGAACAAACAACCATTCGCACTCACAGTCATGCCTACGGGCAATTTAGAGTCTCCAATTCATGCATGTTTTTGGGATGTGGGAGGAAACCGGAGTACCCGGAGAAAACCCACGCAGGCACGGGGAGAACATGCAAACTCCACACAGGCGGGGCCGGGGATTGAACCCGGGTCCTCAGAACTGTGAGGCTGACGCTCTAACCAGTCGGCCACCGTGCCGCCTCTCTTTAATCCTTTTTTCCTAAAAATTTTTTTTTTAAATTTTAACTCACCACTCGTCTTCAATCCTGTGGATTGTCGTCAACCTTCCGATCCCAGTTGAGGAGAACGAAGACCAGTCCCGTAAAGGGTCTTACTTGCCGTGGCCACGGTCTCTTAACTGGAAGTCGGCTCCACAACTGGAATCCTCGGGTGTGTTGACATCCGGCTCGAAGGACCAATTTAATGTTGGATTTATCTTACCCAACATTATAAAAAATAGACACAAAAGGAATGAAGGTCGCGGGCTGCTGGAGTCTATCCCAGCTATCTTTGGGCAGGAGGCGGGGTACACCCTGAACCGTTCACCAGCCAATCGCGGGGCACATAGAAACAAACAACCATTTGCACTCACATTCATTGGGCAATTTAGAGTCTTCAATCAACCTACCACGCATGTTTTTGGGAAGAGGCTAACTAAAGAAAGAAAATAACACTAATAATGGTAAAAAGACGGAAAATCGGTGTGCGAAAAGGGAAATAGAACACCGTGTTGGACTAAAGTTGGAAACGTGAGCGTTTACTGCGTCCAGTGCGGACGGGAGAGAGAGAGAGAGAGAGAGAGAGAGAGAGAGAGAGAGAGAAAGGACAAACTTGAGATTTTGTCTGAAGCTAGTAATTTCCCCGAAATTATTAGCCACTGATGTTGTCCATCATAGCAAGGATTCACTGTCGACTCACGAATGCAGATCAGCTGGTCTTTGGGGAGTGGTCTTCCTCCGGACCTCAAGCGGAAACAAAGCCGGTTTGGTTGAGGAAAAAGATGTAAAATAAAAACAAAAAGAAATGGAAAAGGAAAGTTGTTGTCCTGTTTGGATTAGCTCAAGTCCTGCCACGCCATCTGACGTGTTTCTGCCTGTTTACTGGATATTTAAGTTATTGGCATTCTTTGTTTTTAAATGGGAACTGCTTTAATAGTTCAGGTGTGTGTTTGAAGAGCACTTTGCATTTGTCTGTTTTGGGGAACAGATTTACTCTTGTTCATGCATTGTCGACCTTCAGTTGGACCAGTGTTCATTTACGGTTGAAGAAGGAGGCTCTTTGAAAGACAACTGCAGAACATAGCTTTTGTCTGTATTTTTCCTGGTTAGCAGACAACTTGCTATCAAGCCGCAGTGACAACTGAACTCATGACTCGTCGTTTACAAGACCAGGGCTCTAACCCCTGAGATATGAGGCCTTGGGTTTTAGCATAGCCAAAGCAGGGCAAGAGCAATGGAGAGTGGTGTTAGCATTTTGACAAGGTCAAACAGCACTTTGAAAATCCAAGAACAACAATCCTGAAATTCCAAGAACATTGATTTGATTAGAGGAGACAAAACATTGACATGTTGGGTTTTGAGGCATTCTAAGGACAACTGGATCACTTATAAAACTTATAAAAAAAAACAACTTGTCGCCAGATTACTAGCGACCTTTTATTGCTCAGTGACTGTTTTTCTCAATGTCTTTATGTCTCAAAAGTATTGTCTGTCAATTGAGTGTCTGTTGTCGTACTAGAGCGGCTCCAACTACCGGAGACAAATTCCTTGTGTGTTTTTGGACATACTTGGCAAAATAAAGATGATTCTGATGTGGTTATTTGTACTGGAGAAGCCCGCAGGGATGAATTAGCATGGGGGGACTGATATCAGGGGCTACTGTTTGATTTTGTTCAGTTGTAATACTATGCTACCAAGGGATGAAAGTGAAAAGTTACATGGTTTAACTTGACAAGGCAAACGTCTGCCTGTTAAGCCATTCAAATGGCCACATAATCACTTGTGTTGGCATTGTGTTGTAACATAGCATTAGTATTTTGGTTGACAAACTAAAAAAAGCAGGGCGAGCAACGAGTGATGGCATTTGAGATAACAAGGTCAAAAATAATTTTTTCCCCTGAAAATACAAGAACATTGCTTTGATTCGAGAAGACAAAACATGTACCAGCAGGTTTTTGACACATTCTAAGGATGACTACATAGTTTTCTTTCTGTATATTTTCTTGGTTAACCCAACTACTGGCTTTTTAGACCATGGCTCTAACCACTGAGCTTTGAGGACTCACTTTTCGGCGTGGCTTTATCATTTTGGTGAACAAGCCAACACCACCAACTTGGAGGAAGACAAACGATTATTGATACATTGAAGTACCAATACCAACACCCGCATCACAGCCCATATAACCCATCATCTGGCCCCACTTAGAATTGAACTCATGAACCCCCTGGTGCCAGAAAGTGCCACTCCTTATAAGGCAAACAACAGATGTTACAACCTTCAGTAACATCCATCCATCCATCCATTTTCTGAGCCGCTTCTCCTCACTAGGGTCGCGGGCGTGCTGGAGCCTATCCCAGGTATCATCGGGCAGGAGGCGGGATACACCCTGAACTGGTTGCCAGCCAATCGCAGGGCACATACAAACAAACAACCATTCACATGCACAGTCGCACCGACGGCAATTTAGAGTCTTCAATTAATGCATGTTTTTGGGATGTGGGAGGAAACCGGAGTGCCCGGAGAAAACCCATGCAGGTACTTGGAGAACATGCAAACTCCACACAGGCGGGGCCGGGGATTGAACCTGGGTCCTCAGAACTGTGAGGCTGACGCTCTAACCAGTCGGCCACCGTGCCACCCCTTCAGTAACAAACCCAGATAAATGACTTATACTTGCGAATATACACAATTTTTTCTGTTCCTCTTCCCAGGCTACACTTGTCTAGATTTCACACTTCTTTATTTATTTTTTTCGATATGCAGGCATTCTATCTTTATAAAATTATATCAGTTTCAAGGAATTTAATTGTCATAGCAAATAGAACAGGTGTGTTGTTAGCTTGTTAACCGAAGTGCTAATCAGAATCAGAATCATCTTTATTTGCCAAGTATGTCCAATAAAACACACAAGGAATTTGTCTGCGGTAGTTGGAGCCGCTCTAGTACGACAACAGACAGTCAATTGACAGAGAACACTTTTGAGACATAAAGACATTGACAAAAAAAAAAAAAAAAAAAAACAGTCACTGAGCAAAAAAGGGTTGCTAGTAGTCTGGTAATGCCGGTACATTTGTTTTTTTTTGATAATTGTGCAAAAGATGCCGAGTCCTCTAGCACTTAGAGCAGTTTGAATGATTAATATTGCAATAGTCCGGTACAATGACCATTGTACAAAGGGCGCCGAGACTTCAGGAGTGTATGCAGTTTAAAGTGACGAGTAGTGCGATAATCTGGGACAATGTTGATTGTGCAAATGTTGCAGATACTCCTCAATCAGTGTGCAAGTGGAGCAGATGCTACTCTGGCATGAGTGGCCAGTATTGGTCAACAACAGATATGCAAATAGTGCAGCGTGGCGAGACTACTACAGTGAGTGCACGAGTAATATATAATTGGCCCCACAGAAATGTGACAACGAACTCAAGTCAAACAATTGCCAGCATGTTGTAATGGAATTGTAGGTTAGGTGTTTAAGAAGTTGATCGCAAGAGGGAAGAAGCTGTTGGAATGTCTGCTAGTTCTAGTTTGCATTAATCGGTAGCACCTACCTGAGGGAAGGAGCTAGAAGAGCCGGTGACCGGGATGTGGAGGGTCCGAGAGGATTTTGCATGCTCTTGTCTTAGTTCTGGCAGCGTGCAAGTTCTCAAGTGTGGGTAGGGGGTATGTTATGTTATGTAATGGTATGTTAGCAAGGGATGAAAGCGTACCTGATTTTTGACACACTCAAAATCACTATGCAGATAGCTGCATTCATACCTTGACTCGCATAATGGTTAAAAACTGAAACTAGACTTCAGGGATCCATGAGAAGTGAACTCTCGATCCCTGGTTTACATGACCCAATCTCTAACCACTGAGATTTGAGCCCGTGATATTTAAGTTATTTGCATTCTTTGTTTTTAAATGGGAACTGCTTTAATAGTTGTGTGTTTAAAGCTGCATTTTTTTGTTTTGGGGAACAGACTTACTATTGTTCACACATTGTTGATCTTTAGTTGGACCAGTGTTCATTTACAGTCGAAGAAGGAGGCTCTTCCAAATACAACTGCAGAACATCGCTTTTGTCTGCAGATAGCGTTGGCATTTTGGTCAAAGTATTGTACACTTCAGGTCACAGTGAGAATTGAACTCACAACCCATGGTTTACTAGACCAGTGCTCTAATCACTGAGCTATGAGGTCTTGCTTTCCATGACACAGTTACCGTTTTGTTTAACGAGCTAACAACCACAGGGCAAAGGCATTGTCAGCTTGTGAAGAAAAAAGGTTTTAAGGAATTTAATTGTCCAACCAACACACATTTATACATGCTATGGGCAATTTAAAGTCTTCAATTAACCTACCATGCATGTTTTTGAGATGTGGGAGGAAACCGGAGTACCCGGTGAAGGCCCACGCATGCACGGGGAGAACATGCAAACTCCACACAGGCGAGGCCTGAGTTAGCATTTTGGTTAATGAGCTAACAACCACAAAGCAGGCAAAAGTGCATTGTCAGCTTGTTAAGAAAAAACAAGGTTTCAAGGAATTTAATTGTCTTACCAACACACATTTACACGATATTGCACGAAATTCGATACCCAAAGTCCCGGATTAGCCGAATAAGTCTTGAAGTGAAATCACAATTGAATCAGAAAATAAATAACGTAACGATAACAACAATAAAACTAGTGCTAAACCCCAGTTGTGAGTTTGCGAAAAGATGCAAATGCAGCAAAGGCTGAGGATGCAGCAGAAATACAAATGTATGAGGTTTGAATTGGGCATGATATTTACATGCTCATTTAGTTACTGGTATACGATACCAGTCATCTAAGCACTTGCTGTCTTGGCGAGCGTTGGCCTTTTGGTTAAAGCGCTAATTTCATTGCCACCACATAATATGTCCCAGATTACCTCGCAGTGGATAGTTGTAGGTGTGCGTCTAAAACACACTTTTTATTTGTCAGTTTTGGGGAACACAGTTAATCTTGTTCATGCATTGTTGACCTTCAGTCTGACTAAAGTGGCAATTTATGGTACAGAAATTGTCAGTATAGACTGAGGAGAAGAAGGTCGCTGCAGAGTGTAGTTATCCTGGTTCACATTGTGTATAGCAGCTGGTTAGCTTGGCAACAGGCCCCAGTGAGAATTGAACTCACGACCACTGGTTTACAAGACCAGTGCTCTAACCACTGAGCTATGAGGCCTTGGATTGTATCGTATCATCATCCTGGTCTGGACACACAATATATCAACCTTCCTAATCATGTCAACCAACTCCCGAGATTTTCCTGTCATCGTCCCAACATTCAAACTCCCCACATTCAGTTCTAGGCTCTGTGCTTTCCTCTTCTCTTTCTGCCGAAGAACCCGCTTTCCACCTCTTCTTCTTCGACCCACAGTAGCTGAATTTCCACCGGCGCCCAGCAGGTTGACGGCGCCGGTGGCGGACATTGTTAACCCGGCCCACGACTGATCCGGTATGAAATTCTTTGGATGAACGCTCATATTTGTTTGGCAAAGTTTTAAGCCGGATGCCCTTCCTGACGCAACCCTCTGCATTTAGCCGGGTTTGGTTAGGGTTGCATTTGACTGAACGATTGTAATTCTCATTTCCATCAGAATACAAAGAAACCACAACTCAAAAATGGTTAGCATAAACATTGAATATGTATCTGGCGGGTAGGCCCCAGTGCGAATTGAACTCAGGATCCCTGGTTTACAGGACTTGTGCTCTAGATACTGAGCTATGAGGACTTTCTTTTCATGTTAGAGTTACTATTTTGGTTAACGAGCTAACAACCACAGGGCAATCGCATTGTCAGCTTGGTTAGAAAAAAGGTTTCAAGGAATTTAATTGTCATACCAACACACATTTACACATGCTATGGGCAATTTATAGTCTTCAATTAACCTACCATGCATGTTTTTGCGATGTGGGAGGAAACCGGAGTACCTGGTGAAGGCCCACGCAGGCACCGGGAGAACAAGCAAGCTCCACACAGGCGAAGCCTAAGTTAGCATTTTAGTTAACGAGCTAACAACAACAAAGTTGCATTGTCAGCTTGTTAAGAAACAAGGTTTCAAGGACTTTAATTGTCTTACCAACACCCATTTACACATGATATTGTATGAAATTCAATACCCAAAGTCCTGGCATTAGCCGAATAAGTCTTGAAGTGCAATCACAATAGAATCAGAAAATAAAAATAAATAACGTAACGATAACACAACGATAACAACAATAAAAAAAATGCTAAACCCCAGTTGTGAGTTAGCGCAAAGATGCAAATGCAGCAAAGGCTGTGGAAGCAGCAGAAATTCAAATGTATGAGGCTTGAATTGTGCATGCTATTTACATGTTCATTTAGTTACTGCTTTACTATACCAGGGATCTAAGCACTTGTTGTCTCGGCTCACGTTGGCATTTTGGTGAAAGCGCTAATTTCGTTCACAGAATAATATGTCCCAGATTAGCTCCTAGTGGCTAGTAGGAGGTGTGTGTTTAAAAAGCACTTTGTATTTGTCAGTTTGGGGGAATACAGTTACTCTTGTTCATGAATTGTTGACCTTCACTAGGCTAAAATGGTAATTTATGGTACAGAGATTGTGAGTATTGACTGAGGAGAAGAAGGTTGCTGTTCCAATGACGACTGCAGAGTGGAGCAGTTGGGTGGAGTTATTGTGTTTCACATAATAGATAGCAGCTGTTTTGATTGCTGCTGACAACTGCAGATTGTCAATAGGTCCCAGTGAGAATTGAACTCACAACCCTTGGTTTACAAGACCAGTGTTCAAACAGCTGAGCTATGAGGCCCTGGGTTTTAGGTTAGTCAAAGGCAGGATAAGAGCAATAGAGTGTGATGTTGGTATTTCCATGGTCAAACAGCATTTTGAGAATCCAAGGACAAGAATCCTGAAAATCCAAGAACATTGCTTTGATTGGAGGAGACAAAACATTGACCTGCAGGTTTTTGAGGTATTCTAAGGACAACTGCATCACCTTTTCCAGTATATTTTCTTGGTTCGCCCAACCACTGGCTTTGTAGACCATGGCTCTTACCACAGAGGCGTAATCCTTTCGGTGAACAAGCCAACACAGCACTAACGAAGACAGAAGATAACTGATACATTGAAGTACCGATCGCAACATCCGCATCACAGCCCATAAACCATAGAACTTGTCATTTGGCTCCAGTGAGAGTTGAAATCACGACCCCTTTACAAGACCAACGCTGAGGATATGGGTGGGAGTGCTTGCAAATAGTGCATGATAGTTCCAGTATATGGTTATTTGTACTTGAGAAAACATCATAATGCAGGGATGAATTAGCATGGGGAGTGTGATATCAGGGCTACAAAATGATGCCTTAGTATGTTCAGCAAAAATGTCCACAGAACATATACTACCAACTCAAGAATGGTTAGCATAAGCATAGAATCTGTAGTTGGGTGGTAGGGCCCAGTCAGAATTGAACTCACGCCGGATTTACAAGAGCATTGTTCTACCCCCTGAGATATGAGACCTTCTGTTATGAAGTTAGCTCATGTGCTGACACCGAATTTTACAAAATTCAGTGCCACTAATTCGTACATCATGGCTGGCCTCACCCCTGTTTTATAAACTTTGCCCTTCATCCAAGCAGAAACTTCTGTCACATGACACACCTGACACCTTCCTCGACCCGTTCCAACCTGCTTGGACCCGTTTCTTCACTTCCTGACCACACTCACCATTGCTCTGGACGGTTGACCCCAAGTATTTCAAGTCCTCCACCCTTGCTATCTCTTCTCCCTGTAGCCTCACTCTTCTCCCACCACCCCTCTCATTCATGCACATATATGCTGTCTTACTTTGGCTAATCTCCGTAATTATACTTGATTACTTTCCTACATAAGGACATTGAAAAAAAAAAACAGTCACTGAGCAGTTGCTAGTTATCTACATTTTTTTTTGGACAATTGTGCAAAAAGATGCAGAGTCCTCTAGCACTTAAAGCAGTTCGAATGACTAATATTGCAATAGTCCGGTGCAATGACCATTGTGCAAAGTGCGCCGAGACTTCAAGGAGTGTATGCGGTTTAAAGTGACGAGTCGTGCGATGGGACAATGGTTGTGCAAATGTTCCAGATACTCCTCAATCAGTGTGCAAATGGAGCAGAAGCTACTCTGGCATGAGTGGCCAGTATTGGTCAACAACAGATATGCAAATAGTGCAGCGTGGCGAGACAACTACAGTGAGTGCACGAGTAATGTATAATTGGCCCCACAGAAATGTGACAACGAACTCAAGTCAAAAAATTGCCAGTATGTTGTAATGGAATTGTAGGTTAGGTGTTTAAGAAGTTGATTGCAAGAGGGAAGAAGCTGTTGGAATGTCTGCTTGTTCTTGTTTGCATTGATCGGTAGCGCCTACCTGAGGGAAGGACCAGGAAGAGCTGGTGACCGGGATGCGGAGGGTCCGAGAGGATTTTGCACGCTCTTGTCTCAGTTCTGGCAGCGTGCAAATCCTCAAGGGTGGGTAGGGGGGTACCGACAATCCTTTCAGCAGTTTTGATTGTCCGTTGCAGTCGGAGTTTGTCCTTTTTTGTAGCAGCACCAAACCAAACTGTGATGGAAGAACACAGGACTGATTCGATGACCGCTGTGTAGAACTGCCTCAGTAGCTCTGGTGGCAGGCCGTGCTTTCTCAGAAGCCGCAGGAAGTACATCCTCTGCTGGGCCTTTTTGAGGACGGAGTTGATTTTGGTCGCCCACTTCAGGTCCTGAGAGACTGTAATTCCCAGGAACTTGAACTCGTGGTGTTCTAGGATGAAGTGTAGTCCCATGTTGACTGCATCATCCGCAGACCTGTTCGCTTGGTAGGCAAACTGCAGGGGGTCCAGCAGGGGACCTGTGACACTCTTGACGTGGTCCAGCACGAGACGTTTACAAAACCAGTGCTCTCGCCCCTGAGATATGAGACCTTCTGTTAGCATTTTAGCTCATGAGCTATCACCTAATTTTACTAAATGAAGAGCAAAGCTTTGAAATGTCTGTGATCAGCTTGTTAACCATAGTGCTAACGGTAGGTTAGCAAGGGATGACAGAGTACATCATGGCTTTTGACACGCTCAAAATGACTATTCAGGAAGCTGGTTTCCTACGTTGGCTCACGTCATGTATAACAACTACGAAATTAGACTTCAGGTCTCAGTGAGAATTGAACTCCCGACCGGATTCCAAACTATGCAGAAATTGTTGCACCATTGTCAAAATTAATGTATGAAGAAAACCTTAAAATGACATCACCTGTTTAATGGAATACTGAGGCAGAAAAGGCCTTCTGTGACATTAAACAACATTTGGTGTCCAGTGCTGCGCTGGCCCTTCCAAATTATGATAAACCATTCATTCAAATGGTAGATTGTAAAAGGTATTACATGACCTCCGTACTTACACAACAACACGGTGATAAGCTAAGACCAATAGCTTATTTTTCGACTAAATTGAAACCTAGGGTAATACTAGTCACTGGCAAGTAAAAGAGGGACAACGGAGTCCGAGAAATTCCGCGAGGACGGCGGAGTCCTGTACATACTTAAATTCCGTGTTTCCGTGGGTTTGTAAAAACGTTACTAGTATCGTGTGAATGTGTAAAAGTATGAATGTATAAGACAGGATTATAAGTGACAACTGGGTTTGAAAGTAGATGCAAGAATCCTCCGCCCTGTGTGGGTAGACGTTTGAGGATTACCAAAACCCAGACATTCATTGTCACCCTGTCATTTTGAATAAAGTCAGTATTTAGGTCCCTCTAGGTGCAAATAAACTGACTTCCAAATTCACAAAATGGGAAAAAATAACAGTAAAACGGATCCAAAAGAACGCTTAACGTGTAAAGTCTGGAAATATGTTCAACTCCAAAACCCTTCCAAAATAAAACATTTAAACACATGGATAACCAAATACGGTTTCGCTGGGCAGCTAAATTCGCAAAAATTGGTTCAACTTTGAGACGAAATAAAATGTCGACACAAAAATAATATATCAAAAATAGAAAAAGAGGGATATGACGACTTATTCTTCTGGCTAAATATGGCGTCTAAAAGAGAAAAAGGAAGTAAGAAAAATAAGGACTTAGAAAGTGAACAGAAAAGGCAGGCAGGTCGGGATAAAGAAATGTTGTTTCAAAGACAGAAAGATGACGAGACAGGACCAGTGGTAAGAGTAAGCGAGAAAAAGATGGTTGAGAAAAAAGTGTGAAAAGAATGATTGAGGTGGCAAATCCAAACGTCCAAGAGGACCACAAAAAAACTATTTTGGTCTATAGGACCTGGACTAATGAGGATGTGAAAAAGGCCGTAGCCGGCATCACACCCGAAAAAGTAGACATTGATATGAGAAAACGTTACGACATGCGACACCTGCTAAAATTACTATAGATTATCTGGACTCAGACAATGAAGCAAAAGTCGCGGCAGGAATCATTTTACCAGACAAATTAAAGGAACTGTATAAAAATACAAGTGTCCCACACATTTCATTGTGCAAAGATTCTCCAGATGGAGAGACATGCATTAAAGATTCATTGGCCTGACTGCATCATCTAGCAGAAGAGGGACATAAAGTTAACAAAAATAAATTGCAATTGTGTAAAAGGCAAGTCAAATATCTAGGCCATAATTTAAGTGTAGGAGGAAGGACTATATTAGAAGACAGGAAAGCTATAGTCTTCAAAAACCCTAAACCACAGACGAAGAAACATATAATAATCATTTTTAGGTCTGACAAATTATTGTAGAGCATGGATTCCAAACTATGCAGAAATTGTTGCACCATTGTCAAAATTAATGTATGAAGACAACCTTAAAATGACATCACCTGTTTAATGGAATACTGAGGCAGAAAAGGCCTTCTGTGACATTAAACAACATTTGGTGTCCAGTGCTGCGCTGGCCCTTCCAAATTATGATAAACCATTCATTCAAATGGTAGATTGTAAAAGCTATTACATGACCTCCGTACTTACACAACAATACGGTGATAAGCTAAGACCAATAGCTTATTTTTCGACTAAATTGGACAGCGTGACGTGTGCATTACTGCATTGTGTCAGAGCAGTTGTGGCAGCCTTGATGGCAGTGGAGAGCAGTTCCACAATTGTGTTATTTCATCCATTAACTCTTGAGGTCCCACATACAGTGTCTGCTCTCCTATTGCAAACGAATATGGCGTTTTTAGCACCTGCAAGACATTTATCTTGCATGGCCATCTTGCTGTCACAACCACATTTGACTCTTGAGCGATCCAAAACCTTAAATCCAGCCACACTAATACCCTTACCTGATGAATGATTGTCAGGAATTGGCTGAACAAGCTGCTGAATTAGTAGGATTAACCGAGGCATGCAAACTAATGATAAATAAAGATGTTACAATCTATACTGATAGCCAATATGCGTATTCCACAACAAGAACGCAATTATTGGGAAAAACAAAGTGCAAAACTACAAAACGAAATTTTATATTAGCACAGAAGGGAAACAAACACTTCCAAAAAAAAAAAAAAAAACCTATTCAAATGGGCTGCTACATTGAGCTATGGTGTGTCACATGTCTCAACCGGAGGGATGGTGGCACAGATACATCGACACTTTACAGCCCTAAAAAATAGCAGAAACACGTGGGTTCATTTAACACACTGTAAAAGAGTCATTTCAGCTGAGTACTCAAACAGGGAAGGTGAGCAAAAGTCTGATAACGGAGCGGGAGCAGATGTGTAGATTCTGAAAACACTTGCTGGTCAGTGAAGAAAAAAGACACCAACCCTTTTAGTGAGAACTCAGCAGAAAGGCACACCCGCGTTGGTTATGAGATTCGATAGGTTGTTACGTAGCAACTTTGGCTACGATGGTGTTGGTTTTGTTTATGTGGTATATGGGACTTCCCACCCTGAATGATACCAACTGAGAGGTGTAAATCATGGGATCCTATATATCCCGTAACAAAAGCAGACAAACACAAACCAATGTTTTCTACTTTAGTAGCACCGAGTAATTTTACTTGTATAAACATGATGAGTAAAGGCAAGAAATTAGGACCACTGTATACCCTATGCCTGTTCAAGATTTAATGGAAAAAGCACCAATGTTGTTGTCAAATCTAGAACATAGACAAAAAAGAGATTTGTCCTGGCAGGGGCAAAATTATCCAACATAAAACATACATCGACGCCATAGGTGTTCCTCGTGGGGTTCCTAATCAATACAAATTAGCTGACCAAGTTGCAGGAGGATTTGAGTACCTCATATGCTGGTGGTGTATGATTAATAAAAATGTTGATGGGATAAACTATATCCACTTCAATGTACAGAGATTAGGAAATTTGACTCAGAGTGGGTTGGAAGCTGTGCATGAGCAGCTCAAGGCTACCTCTTTAATGACGTTCCAAAACCGCACCGCTGTCGACTTGCTCCTCGCAAGAGAGGGAGGTGTTTGCGGTATGTTTGGAGAAGAAGGTTGGACATACATTCCAAACTACTGCTTCAGATGGCAGCTTCACCAGAGCCATCGATGGTCTACGGACCCTCAATCAACACTCTGGTGTGGACACCTCCTTGTGGGACAGCTGGATGGACGTTTTTGGGAAATACAAAACCCTAATTTCACCAATATTGATATCAATTGCTGTTTTTGCAGCCATTCTGACATTGTGTGGATGTTTTTGTATCCCATGCATTCGGGCTTTAATCAGTAGATTAATTACCACAGCAATTACCCCCATGGAGGAACCGTATGGAGCAGATGTATCCTTTACTGGATGTTGATAATGATGACGATGATGATGATGATGAAGATGATGTTGTTTTACCTGATTTGTTTCCTGATCCAGGTGATTACGATGTTTAAACTACAACATTCGTGTATGACAAGTTTACTCTGAGTGTAAATGTATTTGTTTCATGAAAAATTATTCTACAGTTAAAAATCGAAATGAAGTGACTGTAAAATGATATTAGAATTTGTGCAAATACATGATAAACAGGAGGGAAATGTTAACTATATTGTAGAAGTTATCATTTATTTGCTTAGCTTGCATTAGTATGATGGACGATTTTGAGAAAGGAAGATGTCTCGCCTTCAAGAAGATGACTCAGCAGGAATCATCCGATAGAAGGGCGCCTTGACCAAGGACGTGGCCGGGGACGTGGCTGGTGTTGGTCTCATGTCTTCACCTTGAAACCCCCGCCCCCTTAGTGTGTTGTGTCTTGTAAGCTTTGTATGTTATGTCTTGTAACTCAGAAACCTCCCGATTTCAAATAAATACAGGAGCGACGGAGAGAGATTGTTTAGAGCATGATGAGAGGCTGTAATCTGAACAATCTCCCATACGCCCTCCTCATGAGCAAAAGAAACCAGCGTCTTCATTCCTTTTGTGTCTATTTTTATAGGTGTTGGGTGAGATAGATCCAACTAGACCATGGCTCGTACCAATGAGGCACGAGGCCTCACTCTTTGGTCTTGCGTAATCCTTTTCTGGTGAACAAGCCAACACAGCACTAACGAAGACAGAAGATTACTGATACATTGAAGTACCAATAGCAACATCCGCATCACAGCCCATAAACCATATAACTTGTCATCTGGCCCCAGTGAGAGTTGAAATCATGACCCCTGGTTTACAAGACCAGGGCTGAGGATATGGGTTGGAGTGCTTGCAAATAGTGCATGATAGTTGCAGTATATGGTTATTTGTTCTTGAGAAAACTTCATAATGCAGGGTTGACTGAGCATAGGGGGACTGATATAAGGGCTACAAAATGATACCTTAGTATGTTCAGCAACAATGTCCACAGAACGTATACTACCAACTCAAGAACGGTTAGCATAAGCATAGAATCTGTGAATTTCTTGGGTAGCCCCTCATTACACTCTGGTCCTGTAGATGTTTATAATTTACAAAGCCACTCCCACCACACTTCAGTTGTACAGCCGGGTCCACAACCCCCTGTCCTGCCGGCTTCCACTCCTGTCCCTGTCCTGTCCAGTCCTGTGCTATCTCTTTGTATCCTTCCCTCACAGGATGTAGCACAACTGACCCATACAACACTCGATTCTGCGTAATTGTACTCGATTACTTTCCTCATCTTGTTAACAACTAGAGTTTCATCTTTTGTTGTCTTCTTTTCCTATATTCTTTTGCTACCTTTTCACGGTCTCCTTTTTTTGTTTCTGAAATTGCCCTTTAAAAACTTTGCTCTATTCGACTGAACAATTGTAATTTTCAATAGATATCCATTAGAATACAAATAAACCACAACTCAAGAATGGTTAGCATAAACATTGAATCTGTATTTGGGTGGTAGGCCCGAGTGAGAATTGAAATCACGACCTCTGGTTTACAAAACCAGTGCTCTCGCCCCTGAGATAAGAGACCTTCTGTTAGCATTTTAGCTCATGAGCTATCACCTAATTTTACAAAATGAAGAGCAAAGCTTTGAAATGTCTGTGATCAGCTTGTTAACCATAGTGCTAACGGTAGGTTAGCAAGGGATGACAGAGTACATCATGGCTTTTGATACGCTCAAAATGACAATTCAGGAAGCTGGTTTCCTACATTGGCTCGCGTCATGTATAACAACTACGGAATTAGACTTCAGGCCTCAGTGAGAATTGAACTCACGACCCCTGGTTTACTAGACCAGTGCTCTAGCCACTGAGCGATGAGGTCTTTCTTTTCATGTTAGAGTTACCATTTTGGTTAACGAACTAACAACCACAGGGCATTTGCATTGTCGGCTTGTTTAGAAAAAGGAATTGAATTGTCATACCAACACACATTTAAACCTGCTATGGGCAATTTGGAATCTTCAATTAACCTACCCTGCATGTTTTTGAGATGTGGGAGGAAACCGGAGTACCTGGTGAAGGTGTGTGTTTAAAAAGCACTTTATATTTGTCAGTTTGGGGGAACACAGTGGCGGCACGCTGGCCGACTGGTTAGAGCGTCAGCCTCACAGTTCTGAGGACCCGGGTTCAATCCCCGGCCCCGCTTGTGTGGAGTTTGCATGTTCTACCCGTGCCTGCGTGGGTTTTCTCCGGGCACTCCGGTTTCCTCCCACATCCCAAAAACATACATGAATAGGAGACTCTAAATTGCCCGTAGGCATGACTGTGAGTGCGAATGGTTGTTTGTTTGTATGTGCCCTGCGATTGGCTGGCAACCAGTTTAGGGTGTACCCCGCCTCCTGCCCGATGACAGCTGGGATAGGCTGCAGCACGCCCACGACCCTAGTGAGGAGAAGCGCCTCAGAAAATGGATGGATGGATGGGGAACACAGTTACTCTTGTTCATGCATTGTTTACCTTCAGTAGGACCAAAATTGAAATTTATGGTACACAGATTGCAAGCATTAACTGAGGAGAAGGTTGCTTTTCCAATGACAACTGCAGAGTGTAGCAATCCTGTTTCACATAAACGATAGCAGATGCTTAGATTGCCAACAGGCCCCAGTGAGAATTGAACTCACGACCCCTGGTTTACAAGACCAGTGCTCTAACGGCTGAGCTATGAGGCCTTGAGTTTTGTCTTAGTAAATGGCAGGATAAGAGCAATGGAGTGTGATGTTGGTATTTTGAAAATCCAAGGACAACAATCCTGAAAATCCAAGAACATTGCTTTGAATGGATGAGACAAAACATTGACCTGCAGGTTTTTGAGGTATTCTAAGGACAACTCCCATCACTTTTTCCAGGATATTTTCTTGGTTAACCCAACCACTGGCTTTGTAGACCATGGCTCGTACCACTGAGGCATGAGGCCTCATTCTTTGGTCTTTCGTAATCCTTTCGGTGAACAAGCCAACACAGCACTAATGAAGACAGATGAGATATGATACCTTCTGTTAGCATTTTAGCTCATGAGCTATCACCTAATTTTACAAAATGAAGAGCAAAGCTTGGAAATGTCTGTGATCAGCTTGTTAACCATAGTGCTCATGGTAGGTTTGCAAGGGATGACAGAGTACGTCATGGCTTTTGACACGCTTAAAATGACTACTCAGGAAATTGGTTTCCTACCTTGGCTTGCATCATGTATAACACCTACTAAACTAGACTTCAGGCCACAGTGAGAATTGAACTCACGACCCCTGGTTTACTAAACCAGTGCTCTAGCCACTGAGCTATGAGGCCTTTCTTTTCAGAATCAGAATCAGAATCATCTTTATTTTTCAAGTATGCCCAAAAAAAGTCTCCGGGAGTTGGGATTGGTCAAATATGAAACAAAAAGTGGCCTAAAACAACCATCCATCCATTTTTTGTACCGCATTTCCTCACTAGGGTCGCGGGTGTACTTAAGCCCACCCCAGATGACTTTGGGCAAGAGGTGGGGTACACCCCGAATTGGTTGCCAGCCATTCACATTGAACTTTTCTTCAAATAATAAATGTCTTATATTAATGGAGGCATGAGTAACTAGACTCTTGTACTTACTGTTCCACTTCACCATATAGGAAGCAGTCAGCAGGTGGCTCCAAGTCGCAGCTGAATGAAATAAGTGCAATCAAACAAAAATGGCGACTTGAAGAAGGCGGGTTTCTCAAACCAATGGTGGTGTACCTGCAACCCAATGTAGTTGACCAATCTCAGAACCATCAGCTAATACCAATGGCTGGGTTGTGAAATCGATTTTTTTGTGTTGTGGGCAGGGAATCTCTTATACAACAGATGGATTAATAATGTGCTCGAGTTTTTTTTTTTAATCCAATGTTGGTTCAAATTGACCAAACCTCTGACCCAACTACACCAAATCAACAGTTGAGTTACAAGTTTGACCCAGCTTTTTTTAGTGTGGACATACATACATACATACATCCATAAAGTAGAACACAGATATCTGCAATATCATTTTGCCAAGGACAAATGATATCACTTTTGTAATTGATGTGTATGGAGTTTGTTATTACATTTATCTACTATTAAGCCGTCAATATCTACTGGTGAATTGTGGATATCTGCAATGGAATAGTGGAAAATCTAATAATCCAGTTAGCGATATCTACAGTAATTGTAGATATCTGACAAACCTTATACGCACGAATGGTAAAAGTTACATCTTTTTTCCTTAAGGTGACATTACATTGAAGAAATTTGAAATGACAATTGTGGATAGGAAGAATGTGGTTGCGGATATGTCAAATGTTCGTTTTGAGTAGGTAAAACTGAATTACAGATAGCTGTAATACGTAATGTGACATGTTAAAAGGACTTGCCATATAGGAGTCGAACATATCAGACACCCAACGGAAATAATTTCAATGAAGGACATTATTCAGGGATTTTGATAAAACTTTGTTCAATGAGAAATAAGAAGGCAATTGCATTTGTAATCTCATTATTGTTTCATATGGATCACATCAACAGTACTCTTTGATCAAACTGTTTGAATCAGAACGCTCCACCATCATTCCAGTCCCCAAGAAACCTGCAATCTCGGGTCTGAATGACTACAGGCCTGTCGCTTTGACATCTGTGGTCATGAAGTCCTTTGAACGTCTCGTGCTGGACCACCTCAAGAGTGTCACAGGTCCCCTGCTGGACCCCCTGCAGTTTGCCTACCAAGCAAACAGGTCTGCGGATGATGCAGTCAACATGGGACTGCACTTCATCCTAGAACACCTCGACAGTGCAGGGACCTACGCGAGGATCCTGTTCGTGGACTTCAGCTCAGCGTTCAACACTATCATCCCTGAACTCCTTTCATCCAAGCTTCTCCAGCTCAGCGTCTCACCTGCCATCTGACAGTGGATTTACAGCTTTCTGACGGGCAGGACACAGCAGGTCAGGCTGGGGGAGGCCACCTCATCCACACACAGCATCAGCACTGGGGCGCCCCAAGGTTGTGTCCTCTCTCCGCTGCTCTTCTCTCTCTCCACGAACGACTGCACCTCAGCGAACCCGACTGTCAAACTTCTGAAGTTTGCAGATGACACCACTGTCATCGGCCTCATCAAGGACGGTGACGAGTCTGCATTTCGAAAGGAAGTGGAGCGGCTGGAGCTGTGGTGCGGCCGACACAACCTGGAGCTGAACACGCTCAAGACTGTAGAGATGATCGTGGACTTCAGGAGGCATCCTTCGCCACAGCTGCCCCTCACGTTGTCCAGCTGCCTTGTGTCAACCATCGAGACCTTCAAGTTCCTGGGAATTACAATCTCTCAGGACCTGAAGTGGGCGACCAACATCAACTCCGTCCTCAAAAAGGCCCAGCAGAGGATGTACTTCCTGCGGCTTCTGAGAAAGCACGGCCTGCCACCGGAGCTGCTGAGACAGTTCTACACAGCGGTCATGGAATCAGTCCTGTGTTCTTCCATCACAGTCTGGTTTGGTGCTGCTACAAAAGAGGACAAACTCCGACTGCAACGGACAATCAAAACTGCTAAAAGGATTGTCGGCACCCCCTTACCCACCCTTGAGGACTTGCACGCTGCCAGAACTAAGACAAGGGCGTGCAAAATCCTCTCGGACCCTCCGCACCCCGGTCACCAGCTCTTCCAGCTCCTTCCCTCAGGTAGGCGCTACCGATCAATGCAAACTAGAACTAGTAGACATTCCAACAGCTTCTTCCCTCTTGCGATCAACTTCTTAAACACCTAACCTACAATTCCATTACAACATGCTGGCAATTTTTTGACTTGAGTTCGTTGTCACATTTCTGTGGGGCCAATTATGTATTACTCGTGCACTCACTGTAGTTGTCTCACCATGCTGCACTATTTGCATATAGTGGCCACTCATGCCAGAGTAGCATCTGCTCCATTTGCACACTGATTGAGGAGTATCTGTAACATTTTCACAACCAACATTGTCCCAGATTATCGCACGACTCGTCACTTTAAACCGCATACACTCCTTGAAGTCTCAGCGCCCCTTGCACAATGGTCATTGCACCGGACTATTGCAATATTAGTCATTCGAACTGCTCTAAGTGCGAGAGGACTCTGCATCTTTTTGCACAATAGTTTTTTGTCAATGTCTTTGTCTCCAAAGTGTTCTGTAAATTGACTGTCTGTTGTACTAGAGCGGCTCCAACGACCGGAGACAAATTCCTTGTGTGTTTTGGACATACTTGGCAAATAAAGATGATTCTGATTCTGAGATTCTGATTAACCAATAGCACCCCAATGTTGCAAATTAGCTACATTAAATTAGAGATACATCATCCATCCATTCATTTCCCATACAGTTTTTTTCTCATGGATTTAGTTTTCATGTGAAATAAGGAAAAGTCAATAGGGCGCTACTGACATCTACTGGGATGTAATACGAAAGACATCGTTGTAGAGTGGTCGTTCGAGTTTAAATTAATGATATTGTCCCAACATTATATTCAAAACTTTGTTTAATAATACGAGTAAAACTGAAGGATGGTTCTGATTTTTGATATCTGCATAGAAATTGGGAATTCAAAATTTAATTACAGCTAATCACACAGACGTTATTGATATCTATCATCTTGATTCCGTATGAATAAAATTTAGCTTTTAAATGTTGAATCCGCTTGCCAGAGTTAGACTCCACTATACAGTGCACCCCAGCCTGGCTGGTGGACGTCATGGCAAGCAAAGTGACTTTGGCGGTACAGCAAACTCATTTGAAACGGCATTAAAAAAAGGTAATATACTGTGCATGTTTTCAGAGGCTGGTTTTAAACAAAATAATTTGTTTTCAACTTAGACGAAAGTGGGTTGTGACTTCGCAACATCAGCAACATGCGGGTGACAACAGTTGAGAATCACTAATAATGCTTCTTGAACCTGCATCCAAAACATGGAGATGAAAAAATCGGCAAGGTTGTCATGCACAACAGGCCTCAGTAGGCCTCATCCAACTGTTGTCACCAGAAGTCTTATCAATATGTTACATTCGACTAGATGTTTGTTTCCATTAGATTTTTTTAAATTTAGGCCACTCATTTGTCTCTTTTAAACCCGAATTCTTCTTTTCTTCTTCTTTTCCTTTGGGCTTGTCCCTTTCGGGGTCGCCACAGCGCGTCATCCTTTTCCATGTAAACCTATCTTCTGCATCCTCCTCTCGAACACCAACTGCCCTCATGTCTTCCCTCACGACATCCATCATCCTTCTCTTTGGTCTTCCTCAAGCTCTCTTGCCTGGCAGCTCCATCCTCATGCATAATTTATGGTAGTGGGGGACTGCGTTCGCGCTTTCTCCTGGTCATTGTTTCAAAATAATGAGGATGTTACTCATTGTTAAAGCTGGAGTGTGCATCATATGATGCTATGCTACTGCAGTATGATGTAATTTCTAGCATACATGGGTTTGCTCTGAGAAGTAGAACCAGTTAGTAATGACAAGATGAAGCTTCATAACATCGTAACGCTTCGGTCATTGGTTCGAGTCATGGTCCATTTCTTGATGCTTCATGTGCACACGAAACCACCTGCTGGCCATGTGTATAATCACAGGCAACTGTATCTTAGGCCACGTATTGTGTGATGCATGGCAATATGGCGTTTGTTGTGGCTCTTGGAAATAACTTATGAATGACAAAAAAATGTTTGATCAAATATTGTGTCGACATGAAAAAATAAAATATTGTTTCAACGTACTCTGTCTGTGTAACTGGTAATGTAGTAATCATAAACAGGTAAATCTAAAAAAAAAAAAATAGAAAACTCAATTGATTTCAGTACTCATACATAGAGATTCTTTAAACACTTGGGAAAATACTTTTCAGAGGGCAAATTCCTGCCGAAATTCTACATTAAAATGTGTTACATTATATTCTAGATTCTAGAGGTGGTGAATTTGGAGCTCTCATTAGCTTTAAGCTACAATCCTCAAATTATTCATGTATAAAAAAATGAAATATTTCAGTGTGTGTGGTGCATCTCTATAATATGAGTTTCACTTTTTGAATTGAACTACTTCACTAAATTAAGCTTTTGACACTATTATAATTTATTGAGATGTACCACTATGGCAGCTTGTGTAATGTGTTTGTCAACACACGTTTGGAGAATGGCAAACCATAAACCCACATTTTCATGGAGCTGCTTGACAGGGTCTCTATTGTTGTGTCGAAGGGTCACCCATCCATCCATCCATTTTCTGAGCCGCTTCTCCTCACTAGGGTCGCGGGCGTGCTGGAGCCTATCCCAGCTGTCATCGGGCAGGAGGCAGGGTACACCCTGAACTGGTTGCCAGCCAATCGCAACCATTCACACTCACAGTCGTGCCTACGGGCAATTTTAGAGTCTCCAATTAATGCATGTTTTTGGGATGTGGGAGGAAACCGGAGTGCCCGGAGAAAACCCACGCAGGCACGGGGAGAACATGCAAACTCCACACAGGCGGGGCCGGGGATTGAACCCCGCACCTCAGAACTGTGAGGCTGACGCTCTAACCAGTCGGCCACCGTGCCGCCCGAAGGGTCACCCATCGTTCCAAATTCTGAACCACTTCCTGAAGCAGAAAACAGGAAGTAGTTGAGCGAGGCAGGGCCATTGATGTTTTTTCGTCAAAATGTTGAGCAAACAGCTATTCAGCTTGTGGCCACAACATTATACCAGCAACCGATTGTTATTACAAATAACTCATTATTTCTTTGGTTGTTTAAGACTTAATACACGGCGAAAGGATATGCGTTAATCTCCGCATTCTATTGGGTTGACGTGGACCACGTGACCAAGGAACACGAGCATCTGACAACATTATTTCGATATCAACGTTGAAAAACAACACAGTTGACATTCATTTCATAATTGTTCATTGGCGTGTCCATATGTGACTCATCTGTGATTATCATGTCGATATGTGCCACCATAACTTTGGCTTGTAGACTGGAGAATGAGGTCGTCTTTTCTGGCGTTATGTTGGCATCGCTTCTCGGCCTTTTGGCTAAGATCAAGTGTAGTATCTGTTCTTATCAGTTTAATATCTGATACATCCCCTATCTGGGGACCATATATTAAATTGATTTTTGGAACTGGGAGTTGGAATAGGGGCTTGCTCTGTCCACTCCACGCATTGACCTGGTATTGCAGTACCTCCAGGAACGGTGCACCCCCACAAAATTGTTAAAACAAGTCCATAAATGCACAGCATGGTAAGCTTGTAAATTTGTAGTCTATACAGTATGTTGTTTAGTTATTTGCATTTTGGGTGCAGTACAGAGGCATATTAGTTTCCCACGTGGAGCATAGTTGAAAAGTGACAAGAAATGTTGCTTCCTTGTTCTCTCGCCACGAGTTTCCTCTGTAAACAACTACAGTGCAGGCCTGGCTGGTGGATGTCATGGCAAGCAATATGACTTTGGTGGTTCAGCAAACTCAACTGAAACGGCATTTACAAATATAATATACTGTAAATGTTTTCAGAGGCTATTTTTAAACAAAATAATGTATTATTCTCAACTTATATGAAAGTGGGTCGCGACTTTACAACATTAGGAACATGCGGGTGACAGTTGACAACCACTGTTAAGACCACGCAAGCCTGCTTGAGTTTTTGCCAAGGTTGTCATGCCCAATAGGTCACAGTAGGTGGCAGTAGCGTTTTGAGACGCACATCAAACTGTTGTACCCGAAAGTGTTATCAGTGTGTGACATTCGACTAGACAAATGCATTATTTTCGTCAAGTCGTCTAATTATGTTTACATTTGATTTTCTTTAATGAGTTAAATCATGGCAGCATGGTGGTGTGAATGTGAGTGCGAATGGTTGTTTGTTTGTATGTGCCCTGCGATTGGCTGGCAACCAGTTCAGGGTCTATCCCGAATGGGTGGTTTATATGTTTCTGGGTGTGAATGACCCCACTTTCAAGTTATTTTATCGTGTCTCGATGCCGCTGTGCATTATGGGTATCAGTTTACTGTCTCAATTTAAACTGAAATTCTCAAATAAGAAGCATATTTCTTCATGTATTAGCACACAGTAGCGTTTCATCTAGTGTATGTTCCGGCTTGCCCGTTGTGTGTGTGGTTGTTCACATGCTGAAGATGACACCTTCGCTTGACATAGCGTGCGCGTGAATGACTTGCGTGCTCACGCCGAGTCCAACTCATACTTACCTGGCAAAAGAGACACCATGATCAAGAAGGTGGTGCACCCAGGGTGAGGTTCAGCTATTGCACTCTGGTTGTGCTGAACCCTGTGAATTCCCCAAATGTGTGAATCTCAACTGCATAATTTCTGGTATTGGGGGAATGTGTTCATGCTCTTCACTGATCATTGGTTAATGAAAATGAACACTGTGTGTTCAATAGTGATTTAGTTGTGTGGTAATTTAGCATGGTTTAAATGTTTATAAGCTGTTTTGTTGCTTTTTTTTCAAATGCTTTTAGTCATGTAAAGCACATTAAGTTAGCTTGTGTATGAAATGTGCTACATCCTCCTAAGAATCAAGGAAAAAAAGTGTCTTTCAATTGATTTATATTGTGATTTCCTGACTCCTTGGAGCTAAAACAACAACTCACAATTTAGAGATTTTAAAAAACATTTTTAATTTTGATTTTACAGCATGTCTACTGTAGTTGACAGCAGAACGATTTTACCATAACACAACAAAATTATAACAGGCTGACATGAAAACAAAAATATCAATCTTTTTTTTTAAAAACAGCACATTTGGCCTGTGTTTCTGTTCAACTGTGAAACAAAAAGGCTATTATATCATACAGACTTGAGCTTTAACATGTTTGTCCTCTCAAGTCAGGAGGCTTAAGGAGCGCAGGTTTCAATGTGTTTGCTTCTCCTCAGCTTCCTCTTTTCTTCATTAATCAGTTCTTAGCTATGGTACTCCAGGAAGCAGTTTCTCTTCTTTGTAAGGCAGAGGAACATCTTGCAACTGATGCATCGCATGTATGTTTTGCCCTTGCAACCTTGGTTGCGGCACCTCTCTGCATGGTTGCAGTCTTCCATTTCTGGCAAGTGCCCGGCCCCATATTTTCTTAACGATGATTCTCATTGTGGAATTCTCTTCTTCACTTACCTCACGCTCCTCTACCCTCTTGTCAGCATTGTCAGGATCGAGGTAGTTCAGCAGGTCATTTGCCTGATGCAGTTTCAAGTCCAGGAACTGTTCAGTTTTTTTCGGATCGGTTAAACACTTGGATGTCAGACTTGTACTGATCCAGGAATTTGTGATGGCAACATCAAAGAAATAAGTAATCACACATGTGGTCCATTTCTTGGTTCTGCTTGCCATGCGATAAAAGCTCACCATTCGGTCACAGAGGTCCACACCACCCATGTTGTCATTGTACTCCCTGAAGACTGCGGGTCTTCTCACTTGGACCTGGATCTGGTCTTTGTCTTTGTTCGACCATCTGATGCAGACATCTTCAGGATTTTTCCCGTGTGCAGTAGAAGCCATCAAAACTGGCTTGTTGTGAAACCAATTTGTTATTGCCAACTCTGGACTTCTCCTGACTAACATCACTGACGATCCCGTCCCTTCTCTTTTCAATTTTTTGTCATCAGTCAACCGACATGGTTTTGGGACACGTTTTTTTGTTATGGTCTCAATTGCCGGAAGGCCCTTGGCCAGCAATTCATCCATGTGGTTAATTTACGTGAAGTAGTGGTCGAAGTACAGCGGACTTCCTGTGGGAACAGTTTCAACCATGCGTAGTACTGTCGCTGCCCCAATTCTCAACCTTTGACCAGCAAATGTATTCTTCCCTTGATATACGGTCCAACATCAGAACAAGAGGAGAATTGGAGAATATTATTACTTATCTTATAACTTACTATTACTTATCTTAATTATCCATCTATCGAGTTATCATACGTGCTGGTCTTGGCCCACAGTGGACGACGGTTTTCCTCTTCATGTGTGTCTGTCAGATCATCTGATGAGTCTCCTGCCTCTTCTTCTGAGCTTTCGCTCTTCTCCAGCATAAGCAAGCTCATTGTTTGCATTTTCTTGATCTGACAATTCCAGAACTGAATTTTCTTCCATTCTTTGGTACAAAATTTGCCTCGCTTCTGCCTCGTACAATAGTGTCACAATTAAAGAGGTGAGGGATGCCGTCAAGTTGAAGAAGGAGTCCTATCAAGCCTTTTTGGCCTGTGGACTCCTGAGGCGGCTGATGGGTACCAGCTAGCCAAGCGGAATGCAGCTTTGTTGGTCGCTGAAGCAAAAACTCGGGCATGGGAGGAGTTCGGTGAGGCCATGGAGAAAGACTTCCAGACGGCTTCCAGGAAATTCTGGTCCACCATCCGCCGTCTCAGGAGGGGGAAGCAGTGCACCATCAACACTGTGTATAGTGAGGATGGGGCGCTGCTGACCTCGACTCGGGACGTTGGGAGCCGGTAGGGAGAATACTTCGAAGACCTCCTCAAGTCCACCGACACGCCTCCCCATGAGGGAGCACAGTCTGGGTTCTCTGAGGCGGGCTCTCCTATCTCTGGGGTTGAGGTCACCGAGGTGGTTAAAAAGCTCCTCGGTGGCAAGGCTCGGGGACAGTGCCTCTGGATTGGCAGACTGGGGTGGTGGTCCCCCTTTTTAAGAAAGGGGACCGGAGGGTGTGTTCCAACTACAGGGGGATCACACTCCTCAGCCTCCATGGTAAGGTCTATTCAGGGGTGCTGGAGAGGAGGGTCTGTCGGGAAGTTGAATCTCAGATTCAGGAGGAGCAGTGTGGTTTTCGTCCTGGCCGTGGAACAGTGGACCAGCTCTACACCCTTGGCAGGGTCCTCGAGGGTGCATGGGAGTTCGCCCAACCAGTCTATATGTGTTTTGTGGACGTGGAGAAGGCGTTCGACCATGTCCCTCAGGGGGTCCTGTGGGTGGGGTGTGGTTCATGAGTATGGGGTACCGAACCCCCTGATACGGGCTGATCGGTCCCTGTACGACCGGAGTCAGAGTTTGGTCCGCATATCCGGCAGTTAGTCGGACTCGTTTCCGGTGAGGGTTGGACTCCGCCCAGGCTGCCCTTTGTCACCGAATCTGTTCATAACTTTTATGGACAGAATTTCTAGGCGCAGCTGAGGCGTCGCGGGGTTCTGGTTTGGTGGCCGCAGTATTGCATCTCTGCTTTTTGCAGAAGATGTGGTTCTGTTGGCTTCATCAAGCCGTGACCTCCAAGTCTCACTGGAGCAGTTCGCAGCTGAGTATGAAGTGGCTGGGATGAGAGTCAGCGCCTCCAAATCTGAGACCATGGTCTTCAGTCGGAAAAGGGTGGCGTGCCCTCTCCGGGTCGGGGATGAGATCCTGCCCCAAGTGGAGGAGTTCAAGTATCTTGGGGTCTCGTTCATGAGTGAGGGACGAATGGAACGGGAGATAGACAGGCGGATCGGTGCAGCGTCTCCAGTGATGCAGACTTTGTATCGATTTGTTGTGGTAAAGAAGGAGCTAAGCTGAAAGGCGAAGCTCTCGATTTACCGGTCGATCTACGTTCCTACCCTCACCTATGGTCACGAGCTGTGGGTCGTGACCGAAAGAACAAGATCCCGGATAGAAGCGGCCGAAATGAGTTTCCTCCGCAGGGTGTCCGGGCTCTCCCTTAGAGATAGGGTGAGAAGCTCGGGCATCCGGGAGGATCTCAGAGGTGTGAATGACCCCACTTATAGTTACAGTACTGCGCAACAAGACACGTGACAAGGCTAAAAATAAACTAGCTTTTGGATTCATACGCGACGAAGACGCAGAGTTAAATGTCTTGTGCGGAGCCGATCGATGACGTCATTGATCGGATCAGCGACTTATGACATGAAAGCCGGTCAGCATAAAATGCTAATTATCGGCCGATAACGATAACACCGATCAGATCGGCGTAAAATCTACTTTTAAACAAAATAATTGATTCTTTTCAATTTATATGAAAGTGGGTCGTGACGTTGCAACATTAGCCACATGCAAGCTGAATGTACTACTGAACTGAATGTACTGTTAGCCACGAGTGATTTGTTCGTTGAACTCGTCCTGTCTTGCCACGATTGACTCAGGTGGAATTTCACTGCGAACTAGTACAATGAGTGATTTGTTGGCGCAAGGAACGACATATTATGCAGTGAACGTACATCCATCCATCCATTTTCTGAGCCGCTTCTCCTCACTCGGGCCGCGGGAATGCTGGAGCCAATCCCAGTTATCATCGGGCAGGAGGCGGGGTACACCCTGAACTGGTTGCCAGCCAATCGCAGGGCTCATACAAACAAACAACCATTCGCACTCACATTCACACCTACGGGCAATTTAGAGTCTCCAATTCATGCATGTTTTTGGGATGTGGGAGGAAACCGGAGTGCCACGCAGGCACGGGGAGAACATGCAAACTGTACACAGGCAGGGCCGGGGAACTGATTGAACTCAGAACTGTGAGGCTGACGCTCTAACCAGTCGGCCATCGTGCCGCTGAACGTACTCGTGAGTGATTGTAACCGTTCTTCCTTACAGGACAGCTTTCACGACCATCCGTTTCTCCAAGCTAACGGCTAATGTTGGGTCAGTCGAGCACATGAAAACAAGCACACATATTTAAAATAAATGTACATTCATAATAAATGTACGCATGCATACATATTTCCCAGTGTCTCTAATGCAATTATTAAAGCCTTTTAATTAATAACAACACAACTGCAATTAAGCTCACACAGCGCTTCTCAAACCACTCAGACACTTTACAGTAACCAGATGAATGTATTAAATACAAAATTGTGAGTGAGACAGGTTGATGTATCCAGACAATAAATTTGACTTTTCACAACAAGAGAAAGCTCCGCTTTCACAGAGCATCAAAAAATTGAGATAGACTCTTGTTGTTCCTCCCCACGGAAATCTTTAGTAAAAGGCGAAAGATTTATACGATTTGAAAAGAAACAAGAGTGAACTGCTTTGGTCTCAGCGAAGCGGACGATGTCATTGTCCGCCATGCCATTTTAACAGACGGTCTTATATTCAAACAATTGGACTTTTTTTTTTTTTTTTAACACAAATGAAAAAAATCCACCGACATTTGACATACTCCAATATTCTCATAATGTCACGCAAAAAGACAATGTAAATGTGTATAGATGCTCTGTGTTGCCGTTCTTTATCAAGATTGTCAATCGTTTTGACGCACTGCATTGTGGGAACGTGACACATTTCATGTCATCTGATTGATTGGTGTGTTCAGTTGAGTTTATGATTATTTGGACAATCTTGTGGGTGTGCACCATTCTTGGAGGTACTGCAATACCAGGTCATATCGACATGATCATCACAGATGAGTCACATATGGACATGCCAAACAACAATTATGAAACGAATGTCAACTGTGTTGTTTTTCAACGTTTATATTGAAAGAATGTTGTCAGATGCTCGTGTTCCTTGGTCATGTGGTCCACGTCGTTCCAATAGAATGCGGACATTAACGCATATCCTTTAGCCGTGTATTAAGACCAAAGAAAATAACGAGTTATTTGGAATATAAATCGGTTGTTGGTATAATGTTGTGGCCACGAGCTGAAAAGCTGTTTGCTCAACATTTTGAAATCAATGGCTCTGCCTGGCTCCAATACTTCCAGTTTCCTGCTTTGGGAACTGACATTAAGACTCTAGCGCCATCGTCGCAGAGGAGGCGAATTACACCCCTTCCACTAATTTAGTTACACAACGTTGCTGTTCCTCATGTTGTAAGCCTTAATAATCGAATAAAAACTTGCCAGAAACGTCAAAATCCTTGAATATTTTCCATTAAACATTTCAACGTATACCCCAAAACAGTAAGCATGCCCTGCCCAAGAATTAATGCAAAAAAGGACAGAGTGAACGCAAAACCAACCACTAGTGAAGTACTTAACTATAATCAGCCATTATTACTTGACAACACACAACAACAGAAAAAGAAAATCCATATTCGTAAACAAATTTAGTTTGGTTGTCATATATAGTATGTAGTATAGTATAATAGTCTTAAGGAAATGTATGGTCACGAGTAGGCCCCGTGTTTCGCAATTAGCTTTACCTATTGATGTGAAGTGACATATCCAATTTTGCTTCCTTAAAATCTTATGACTGGTCACTCGAAGGAGATTGACAACTTAGAGGAGTCTGTATTAACATTTTGTTTCAGTTGTTGATGGCGAAAATGCAATTTTGTCATCTAATTTGTTCATTTTACCTAACTTTACCGCTCGTATTCCAAAGTGATGCTCAGGTCACCTGGGAGATCTCAGCTTTCTTACGTAAAGGCGAAATAAGTGTTGCTATTGGACAATGACTTAATTATAAAATGCTAAAAATATGTATTTTTTGTGATTATTCATTGTTAATGAATTCATATTAAAATGTGCAAGTGGACATAATGTCAGAGAGCACTGAAGACTTTACCAATTATTCAGAAATAAATTACAAATTGCCCTGCGATTGGCTGGCAACCAGTTCAGGGTGTACCCCGCCTCCTGCCCGATGACAGCTGGGATAGGCTCCAGCACGCCTGCGACCCTAGTGAGGAGAAGCGGCTCAGAAAATGGATGGATGGATGTTCAGGTCACCTGGGACATCTCAGTGTTCTTATGTAAGGGCTAAATGAGTGTTTCTATTGGACAATGACTTCCTTATTAAATTATTTTAAAAAAATAACATTTTGAGGGTCTTCATTGTTCTTTTGACGTTTCTGGCGTGTCTTTAATCGATTATTAACACTTATCACAAGACAAATTTGAACGTGTAACCAAATTAGTGGAAGGGGTGTAATTCGCCTCCTCTGCGACGATGGCGCTAGAGTCCTACTGTCAGTTAGCAAAGAAAGAAACAGGAAGTAGTTGAGCGAGGCAGAGTCATTGATGTTTTTTCGTCAAAATGTTGAGCAAACAGCTATTCAGCTTGTGGCCACATCATTATACCAGCAACCGATTTTTATTCCAAATAACTCATTATTTCTTTGGTTGTTTCAGACTTAATACACGGCTAAAGGATATGCGTTAATCTCCGCATTCTATTGGATCGACGTGGGCCACGTGACCAAGGAACACGAGCATCTGACAACATTATTTCGATATCAACGTTGAAAAACAACACAGTTGACATTCGTTTCATAATTGTTGTTTGGGGTGTCCATATGTGATTCATCTGTGATATGTGCCACCATAACTTTGGCTTGTAGGCTGGAGAATGAGGTCGTCTTTTCTGGCGTTATGTTGGCATCGCTTCTCGGCCTTTTGGCTAAAATCAAGTGTAGTATCTGTTCTTATCAGTTTAAGATCTGATACGTCCCCTATCTGTGCACCATATGTTAAATTGATTTTTGGAACTTGGAGATGGAGTCGGAGCTTGCTCTGTCCACTCCACGCATCGACCTGGTATTGCAGTACTTCCAGGAATGGTGCACCCCCACAACTTGGCCAAAATAAATATCAATTGAGCCATCAATCCAATGACTTGAACTATATTTAATGCACTGAACAGAAGGTAAACAAGTGACTCTCAACTCTGGGGTCTGTCTGTTATTCTCACTTTCAGTATTGTACAGAGGGGTATTAAGTTTGGACATGGAGCATAGGAGAAAAGTGACTAGGAATGTTGTACGCCTCTCCCCAGCCACTTCATCCAGCTCTTCCGGGGGGATCCCGAGGCGTTCCCAGGCCAGCCGAAAGACGTTGTGTTCTGGGTCGTCCCTGGGGTCTTCTCCCGGTGGGACGTGCCTGGGGAGGCATCCGAATCAAAAAATCCCCGGCCACCTCATCTGGCTCCTCTCAATGTGGAGTAGCAGCGGCTCTACTCTGAGATCCTCCCGGATGACCGAGCTTCTCGCCCTATCTCTCAGGGAGAGCCCAGACACCCTGCGGAGGAAACTCATTTCGGCCGCTTGTATCCGGGATCTTGTTCTTTCGGTCACGACCCACAGCTCTTGACCATAGGTGAGGGTATGAACGTAAATCGACCGGTAAATCGAGAGCTTCGCCTTTCGGCTTAGCTTCTTCTTTATCACAACGGACCGATACAAAGTCCGCATCACTGTAGACGCTGCACCGATCCGCCTGTCGATCTCCCGTTCCATTCTCCCCTCACTCGTGGAACAAGACCCCAAGATACTTGAACTCCTTCACTTGGGGCAGGATCTCATCTCTGACCCGGAGAGGGCACGCCACCCTTTTCCGACTGATGACCATATGACATTCTCCCAATCCTCTTCTGGATCATCCAAATGCTCTCTAGAGAACTTCAGACGGGTATTTATTATTTTGGTTCCAGCTCTCTGCGGGTCATTCACTAGGTCCCCCCGTGTGGTTCTGAGATTTTTGCTCACTGTTCTTGTGATCATTTTGACCTTTGATCTTGCGTGGTGCCCCAGATCGAGTGAAATTATCAGTGGTCTTGTATGTCTTCCATTTTCTAATAATTGCTCCCACAGTTCTTCACACCAAGCTGCTTACCTATTGCAGATTCAGTTTTCCCAGCCTGGTGCAGGTCTACAATTTTTTTTCTGGTGTCCTTTGACATCTCTTTGGTATTGGCCATAGTGGAGTTTGGAGTGTGACTGTTTGAGGTTGTGGACAGGTGTCTTTTATACTGATAACGAGTTTAAACAAGGTGCCATTAATACAGGTAACGAGTGGAGGACAAAGGGGCCTCTTAAAGAAGAAGTTACAGGTCTGTGAGAGCCAGAAATCTTGCTTGTTTGTCGGTGACCAAATATAAGACTTGTTTTCCACCATAATTTGTTTATAAATTCTTCAAAAGACTCCTCCGTATGTATTGTCATTATGATGCATGATATATTCTCTTGTTTTGCGAACAAAAATGAGTTATGAGTGTCAGCTATGGTGGCAATGAACTTTACAATAAGGACAACAAGCAGCAGTTTGGCAGAGATTGATCAGTTCTTTAAAAGACGCTTCAAGATTTTTTTTTGCCACTCACCTTTGAAGTTTAAATCTCACACTAAACATAAAAAACAATTAAGGGTTATCATTTTGCGCAAAATTTTTCTTTACATTCCATTAAATTATGGAATTACTGTATCTTTTTATAAAGTAAAATAGCATAGATTGCTATTTTCTTATTGAAAATTTTTAAAAAAATCGTTTTTTGGGGGCTCTCGAAAAGAGTAATGCCATATCCATTTGTTTCAATGAGGATGATTTGAGATGTGAGTGTTTTGGGTTACGAGCAGAGGTGGGTAGTAACGCGCTACATTTACTCCGTTACATTTACTCAAGTAACATTTTCGAGAAACTGTACTTGTCAGAGTACTTTAAATGCATCATACTTTTTACTTTTACTTGAATATTTATGTGAAGAAGGATTGATACTTTGACTCCGTTACAATGATCGAATGACTTTTATTTATCCATTCTTGCATGTGCGTCTGTGCGTGTCTATTTTTAGACTCCATCTTCGACTTCCCCATAGGTTGCCTGTTTGTCATCACTAATGTCATTTGACTCCAATTCACCAATCAGAAGACAGAAGGCAGTCGCATGACTGGCCGGGCACGTAGCCTTTGCGAGCCAATCAAAAAGACAAATTTTGGTGTAAAAAAACAAAACAAAACCAAAAAAACACACATAGCCATGCGATTGTGTTTACAGACTCCAAAAAACAACAGCTTTAACATGCAGCGTAGTTTTGTCACTGGCCAAACTTGAATATTTCAGCCCACTTTTAACTTGAGAAAACACCTTGTGGTAAGTTGCGGATGTTTCTATTGTCGTTTTGGCAGTGGATATGTCAACATTAGCCCTGTTGTCTTATGGTGTCGCACACACAATCACGAAGTCTGGTCAGCAAACAGCTTCTTTATGAAGTCATTTAAGTGAAGAAAGCGAATAATGTTTCTGGAGGACCCAATGCATGTGTTGTTGGTTTTTGGGCAGTTAAAAATTGAAATGGTGGCAGGTGTGTGTTGACTCCCATTTGTTGTGATTTTTTTTTTAAATGTATCTGATGTTCATGCTCTGATTTAAAAAAATAAATAAAAAATGAAATAAAAAATAAAATAATAATAATAATTTAAAAAAAATCTGAATTTACTCGAGTATTTTTTTTTTTAGTACCTTCTTACTCAAGTAAATATTTGGATGACTACTATTTACTTGAGTCATATTATTCTCAAGTAACAGTATTCTTACTTGAGTACAATATTTGGCTACTCTCCCCACCCTTGGTTACGAGATTGGTCACAGAATGATATGAACTCATAAGTCAAGGCAAGACTATCTATCTTAAACACTGTTGTCACACTACTGTTTTCTTTTGATAACTCGGTTTTCATCCATCCATCCATTTTCTGAGCCGCTTCTCCTCACTAGGGTCGCGGGCGTGCTGGAGCCTATCCCAGCTGTCATCGGGCAGGAGGCGGGGTACACCCTGAACTGGTTGCCAGCCAATCGCAGGGCACATAGGAACAAACAATCATTCGCACTCACAGTCATGCCTACAGGCAATTTAGAGTCTCCAATTCATGCATGTTTTTGGGATGTGGGAGGAAACCGGAGTACCCGGAGAAAACCCACGCAGGCACGGGGAGAACATGCAAACTCCACACAGGCGGGGCCGGGGATTGAACCCGGGTCCTCAGAACTGTGAGGCTGACGCTCTAACCAGTCGGCCACCGTGCCGCCTCGGTTTTCATATCCTTTAATTTCCCTAAATCGACTGATACCAAGAGAATATTTTGTCAGACTGTTTTTTTCATGATTATTCATGGTTAGAAAATGTTCTTCTCTCTTGGTAGGATGACCTGCAGATCCGTGTGTTCAGCTACAACACCTTGGAGCGTGTTCACATGTTTGAGGCCCACTCTGACTCCATCCGTTGCATCGCTGTCCACCCAACCCAGCCCTTCATCCTCACCAGCAGCGGTATGCTTCTTCTTGTAATCCACACCAACAAACAGATAAATGTATTCCTCCAGCGGTGCACTTCTTAAACACTGTGCCCATCTCTTTGTAGATGATAAGTTGATCAAGCTATGGGACTGGGACAAGAAGTGGACCTGCAGCCAGGTGTTTGAGGGTCACACGCACGATGTCATGCAGATCGTCATCAACCCGAAAGACAGTAATCAGTTTGCAAGTGCCTCCCAAGACAGGACTATTAAGGTAGGAAGAAGTTGTTCGTACTGCTCCAAAACCACAACTCCTGCATAATCTCATGCAGTTTTGCTCTAAATATAGAATGAGTATCAATTGTAGTACGTGACACAAACTAGTACGAAGTAGTCCCCACCTATTTACTCCGATATTTAATTAGGTTTTTCCAACTCTTGCACACACCTACGCACCGCCCAGTGGCGGAGTTTAAGTCAAACCCGTTGGGGGGCCGGATACTTTGGTGTTGGGTATAGGGGTCTACATATAGGATGCACATAGTTCACACACACACACACACACACACGTTTGTGAGGCGACACGGCTGGGCCAGCTCAACAGTGGGAGTTGATAGAAATTCCTGGCTACACGCTTACACAAGACTGCATACACTTTTGTTTGATTCATCCCATTACAGTTACACATGCAGATATCCTTATAAACATATCCAACCCCAATTCCAATAAAGTTTGGACGTTGTGTTAAACATAAATGAAAACAGAATACAATGATTGAACCCCAATCATGTTCAACCTATATTTAATAGAATACACGACAAAGACAAGATATTTAATGTTCAAACTGATCAACTTTATTGTTTATAGCAACATTCATGAACATGAATGTTCATTCGAACATTCATTTTGGGCTTGGCGGTGGTGCTCGTGTGCGCCAGCCTTAACCATCATAATCATAACCTTAACCCATCCGAAGCTGCCCTAACCCAAACCCTAGTCCTAAACATAACCATAACAAAATCATTTTTTTAAAATTTATTTTGTACAAATGTGATACATATTTGGGATGGACATCTTGTTCCATCTGTGGAGCCTACCCTTCTTGCGATGCAGGAGCCAATCATGTTGAAGCGGTGCGAGCCAAAACGGGCTTGGCCCGGCCAAATCTCCCTCACCGCTCCGACAATTGCTGACCGCAGAGCCACACTAGCCTGCACAGGTCATCGTTCCAGCGCCACTAACAAAATGTTTATGATTTGTGTCCAACAGGTGGCGATCAAACACATCCCAAAAAGACACACGTGTGCATGTGTTAGTTCATAAACGGGAACGCATATCTGGTCCCACTTGAGGTTGTGCTAATGCAACAAGTTGGAGGAAGACATGGGATCATTTCTCTGCTCGACTGGTACAGTCTGGACAAAGAGATTGTACTGGTGATGGAGAGGCCCTGCATGGACCTCTATGACTACGTATATGAAAAGGGCCAAATGGAGGAAGCAGAGGCAAAGGTACTGATGCGTGGTGGAGCAGGATTGTGCACAGATGGTGTTTATATGCCAGACATGGAATTTTTTTTCACAATTTGTTTTCATAACATTGGTGACATGCTTTTGACAAAATATTGCAAGGAGCATATAAGACTTTTAAATATACAAGGGCAGTCATAAATTAATGGACCCAATTTAATTTAACCTACCAATAATTGTCCTAAACGTGGGTGTCCAGGATCAAAGGTGAAGAACAACTTTTTGACTGCGCTGTAGCCTATTGCAGCTTCCCCAGTCACATTTAGCAACCTTTTGAAAATGTTTAGTGGTGGTTCACAGCGCTCTGCTTCTGACGGGCATCCAACAAAGACGCCATTTCCAAAATGGCTGACAGGAAAAGAACAGGCTTAAACCTTTTTTTTTTTTTTTTTTTTTTTAAATTCACCTTCAAGCAAGTATTTCAACTACAAACTGAAAATTTCACTGATTAGTAGGTTAAATTAAATAGGCCTCATTACTTTTGGACTGCCCCTTTTATTTTCCATAGGTTAGTTTTGGCACTGTCAGAGACAAGTGGCTGCTTGGAAAAGCATTTTTATTTTCATTCGTGTAGGCAGCACTTCATAACTAAGCAGGCTTATTAAACTTGTCATTTCGTGTGGAGATACATGCATGTGGAGCAAGCAGCGGACACACAAAGTTAAGAACGCTTTGTTCACCAACGCATTTTCAGAAATAGGCAACTAACACAAGATTTACTTGGTTGTGTAATTTCACACAAGAAGAGTGAGCAGGCATTACAGACAGCCAACTATTTGCATAGAAGCCGTGAAAAAGATCATTTTCTATAATATGTCCCCTTTCAAATTTTGTCCTTGACCTCATCTGTTTGTCTTCATCTCAGAACATCTTGAAGCAGCTCGTGGACGCAGCAGTCACGATGGACGCTGCAAACGTTTTCCATCGTGACATCAAGATGGAAAACGTCCTCATTGACACCAGCTCCGATTTCCCTCGTGTCTGGATCATCGATCTTGGAAACGGCGGCTTTGGAACCACTTTGGTGCACAAGAATACAGTGTTCACCTCCTGCTCTTCATTCACGTCTGCTGTTGTTCTCAGGCTGAGTCTCATCATTTATTTCTCTCTGTATGTCTTGTAGGAACCATTGACTTGGCTCCTCCAGAAGTTGCTGCATGTGGGGAGTACAAGGCCAACCCCACCACAGTTTGGCAGCTCGGGACTCTGCTCTTCGAAATTCTGCATTATGCTCCATTCGAACAGGAGGAGTTCTTCTTCAGGCGGGAAATCGACGCAAGGCTTTCTCACAGTAAGTTTAAGGATCCAGCCAGTACTGGCCATGATACTGTCAGCAGCGTTTCACTCCATGTTGTAGTTCGTAGACCGCTGAAGTTGCCATCTTCAACTTTTCCTTGCATCTGTCCTCGCAGCGGAATTATACACCACCCTCAGTTTCTACAACAACAGTTTCTTCAATTTCACTTCATGAGCTCTGGAGCGTGAGTACTGTGGGTGGGGTGAGAGTGTGAGTGGGCCCACCACTAAACGAAAAAAAAAAAGAGTAAAAGCCTACCTGTACGCCATTGTTAAGACTTGTGTGACGTCTGCATATGTAGTTGTGTTTTATATACGGTGTATTGAATGGTATTATAATGACAAATCAGGGCAGGTTGACTTAGAGGTTTTATGTTTTATTTTGGGTTTAATTCATAAGTTTGAATTCACACCAACTGGGGTTTACAACCAGCCAAACGAACCTCGGACACTTTCTTTTATACAGGGCAACTTTTTGTTCTTATTAATTTTAGTGTACATATTTACATGTATTTTGGGGCATGTATTAAATACGGCCGTGGTTTTGCCTAAAAGTTACATCCTCTCTGGGTCTCATTATAACAAACCAGGCTATTTAGTTGGGTATTGTTATTCGGACGTATACTTTTATTTAGGTGGCATGGTATCCACCTGACATCAAACGAACCCAAACACCCGGCATACCACACAGAGTGGTAGCATGGGTGCTACATAAAATTGGAGGCACCGTTGGGATTTCATTTAATTTGGAGTAGTCTAATATTCATAGTAAATAATCATAACCCTAGTCTGACCCAGAGAATCAAAATTAGTGCAAAAAAAAAAAACCTGCCTTAATCTCAAACTCGTAGCTATTCCCGTTTTAAATCATATTAAGGAGGCTGTGGGTGAACGTTTTGTCCCAAATGATACAAGTTAAGCTCTAAATTAGATGAGGTAAAACAACGCTAATAACTTTACATAGTAGGTGAAAATAATTTGATTACTACTAAATTTGTTTTAACAAGTGATCACGGTAACTACACCACGCGTGGGGATGGCTCAACTGAAGAACTGGTGCCTTGGGGAAGGCCTAGATCCAGCTTATGCTGTGCTGTTGAAAGAAGTTCCTCCAGAAGCGGAAGTGAATGTAATTGAAGAAGCACTGCAGACTATTAAAGCACTTGGGAGAGTCCGTGTGAGAGGAAGGATGTATGACCAGCAGTCTCAAACTTTAACCGTACTGTGTGAGTGCAGAGAGCAGGTCAACATGCATGTTATTCCCATGGACATCCAGCCCAAGGGATTTGCCACGCCTTGGAGAATCTTTGGATATTCTGAACAGGAAAAGGGAACCTCGGCCCAGGCCGTCCCCGTTTGTCCAAATGTGCTGCCACCTGATTCCAGTGTGTTGTCCCCATTTCAAACATCTACTCCTGAAGCCGTGGGTGACGTCTTGCAACAGACAAGCAAGCCAAACAACTCTGACTACATCTCCAACAGAAGACTGCGAACCTTCTCGGGGGTTACACCGACACCCCAAGGAGAAGAACAGTTGGAAAGCTGGATTGACCAAGCCAGATTTATGATTGAAGAATGTGAAAGACCGGAGAGAGAAAAAAGATGAGTATAATAGAAAGTGTAAAGGGTCCTGCCCTGGAGGCTTTACGATTTAATGATCCAAATGCAACGTATATTGACTACCTAAACATACTCGAGAATATGTTTGGCACTACAGAAAGTGGTGAAGAGCTTTCTTTTGGCTTCAGAATGTTATGTCAAAGCCCTCCGAGTTCCTGAGACGCATGGAGCGAGTCTTGGACAAAGTGGTCCAAAAGGGTGGATTACAGGTAACAACTATCCATAAAGCACGGCGTGACCATCTTATAAAAGGTGCTACTCAGTCTAATTTAATGATTTTAAAATCTGAAGTTGCGCGAGAGACGCGACAATCCTCCAACATTTCTGCAGTTACGAAATGAGATACGTTCAGAGGAGACGCATGAATCTGCGCGTAGCCGACTACATCAGTCCCAAGCTCTTTATGCCAAAATTGCTACAGTAACCTCAGACGCTGAGCTCAGAGACTTGAAAGACGAAATACACCAATTGAAAGCGCAAGTACACAAGCTCACTGTGCCTTCTGTCATGCCTAGTCATCCGACACCAGTTTCGGTTGAGGCTGAGAGTGCGGAAGACAAGAACATTCAAGCTCTACAGAAAGAAGTCGTCAAGCTCCAAATGCAAATATCCGCAATGTCAGTGAGGCCCAAGTACAATCCCGGAATTGGCCCCCACCAAAGAGACACATCAACGCCCCTGCAGGCAAAACCCCTTGTGGTCAGGAATGCAAGTGACTTCTTCTGTTACCGATGTGGGGAAGATGGCCATTTTTCAACTCAATGTGTTGCCCCAGAGAACTATCCTAAAGTCATACAGAAATTACTGCAAGTTCAGAGAAAGTCTAAATGCATCCAGAAATCTGATGAGGCCAAGACAAAGACAATAAATGCCACTGTCTAAAGAAGGTGTGTTAAGGCTCAGTCCCACAGCTTGCCAGATGGACTAGTCGGTCCACCGTCTACTGCCCAAGTAAAGATTAATGGCAACCCCTGCACTGCACTGATTGACAGTGGCTCCCAAGTTACCATAATCTTTGACAGCTGGTATGCTGCCAAACTGTCCCATCGACCATTGAACCCTGTGACCGGACTAGCCATTTGGGGCCTGAGTGGGTCAGAAGACAGTTACCCGTACAAGGGTTATATTCAAGTTGAGATAGAATTGCCTCAAAAGTCCAAGCCCAACACTGTCCGGCCGGTCAGTGTCCTGGCACTGGTATGTCCTGACCCTCGTTGTTCAGAAACTATACCGATCCTCAGCGGCACCAATGTTAGTGGAGTCAGGCCTTCTCACTCCAAAGTAAAAAGAAACGACATGGAGTGTGTCAACTCAGTAAAGGTACAAGTGGGAACAACCTGCCATGTCCCTTTTCCTGCCATCAAGAGTACTAGAGACAAAGACTCACCTGTGGCAGGGGTTAAATGGATCGGTCCGGGTCCTCTGATCATACTTCCTGGCACTGAGTGCATTGCTATATGCAAAGTAAATGAAAAGCAAGACATTGGAGACAGTATACTCATCACCGAACGTGCTTACTCGCCTGCTCTCCCTCCAAGTGTTCTAGTCCAGTCAACACTATTGTTTTCAAAGCTTCTAGACCCTAACAAGTTCCTGGTGCGTTTGCAAAATTAATCCCTAAAACCAACCGCCATCCCAATAGGGACTGTCCTCGCTCATTTGTATGTTGCTGATGTGGTAACAGATACTTCAAGTCCCCATAGGGAAACTGTCCCAGCTATGGACCTCTGTCATGTCGTTCTTTGTTTGACTTCAGGGACTCCCGTAACAGCGAGGAATGGAAAGTAAGACTCAGCCAAACACTTGCCCAGCACCCCAGTGTATTTTCTATTGAGGAATGGGATGTAGGTTTGGCAAAAGGAGGATAGCATCACATTTGTTTAAGCGATAACACTCCTTTCAGAGAGAGGTCCCGCCGCATTGCTCCTGCTGACATGGATGATCTCTGGTGGCACCTTCAAGGGCTGCTGGCGGCTGGGATCATAAAAGAGTTCAGGAGTCCACAAGCTTCGCCCATTGTCTTAGGACATACAAAGAATGGTCAACTTCGTATGTGTATCGACTATCGCACCCTGAATCACAGAACCATCCCAGATCAGTACACTGTGCCCCGCATCAACGATGCCCTTGATTGCTTGGCCGGCAGCAAGTGGTTTTCTGTGTTAGACCTGCGCAGCGGCTATTATGAAATTCCGATGGCCGCAGAGGACAAGGAGAAGACTGCCTTCATATGTCCTATGGGATTCTTCCAGTTTGAACAGATGCCACAGGGAATCACAGGGGCCCATGCGACATTTCAGCGACGAATGGAAAAAGCCGTTGGTGACATCCACCTGCTTGAAGTAATTGTTTACATGGATGATTTGATCGTGTGTGGTAAAACTTTGGAGGAACATGAAAAAAGACTCAAGGTAATTATGCGTCTGGAAGAAGCAGGTCTCAAGTTGTCTCTCGACAAGTTTCAGTTTTGCCGCACCCAAGTCACTTACGTTGGACATATTGTGTCAGAGCGTGGTATTGCCAGAGACCTAGCCAAAGTTGATGCTGTGATGAGGTGGAAGCAACCCACAGATCTCCCATTGCTGCAGTCCTTTCTGGGGTTCTGTAGCTACTCCCGCACATTTATTAAAAACTACTCCATCATAGTTTGACCACTCACAGAACTGTGCAGAGGGTATCCTCCAACACAAAAGAGAAGAAATTCCACTCCGTCACCTGACCAGACCTACTACAAGGTCAAAGAGCCCTTTGGTGACCGGTGGGATGAGTCCTGCTCAGAAGCATTTCAGACAATCATTCAGTGCCTCACAAATTCACCGGTTCCAACCAAATCCTACATGCTTCACATTGATGCCAGTTTCCATGGTTTCGGCGCTGTCCTCTACCAAGAGTATCCGGAAGGCTTAAGACCTGTTGCTTTCGCAAGTCGCAAGTTGAGTGCTTCAGAGAAAAACTACCCTGTGCACCATCTCAAGTTTTTGGCGCTCAAGTGGGCTGTGGTTGACAAGTTCCACGATTACCTATATGGAGCTAATTTTACTGTGAGAACCGATAACAACCCCCTCATATATTCTATCGACAGCAAAACTAAATGCTACGGGCCATCGTTGGCTATCAGCTCTTTCTACATAGATGCGGATTCACTGTCATGCAATCCCCTTCCTTCTACCGAGGAAGGTTGGCAGACTATTCCCTCTGAAAGCATCAAAGCTATCTGTAAACCCATCAAGTGTAAAGAGACGCCCACAGTTGTTGCTGAGTCGGTTGGAATGTCTCCTGTAGGCATCCCGGAGTATTTTGCATACCCAGTTCGGCTTGAGTTGGATTTACTCACGCAACTCAGTCACAGAGACCTCATACGAGTTCAAGACACCGACCCCACTATTGCTCCAGTTAAACAGTCACTGAGTGGTGGTCCACCATTGTCAACTAGAGAGTACCCGACTTCAGCGTTGCTCAGTAAGGAAGCAAGTAAGCTCGTTGTTAAAGATAAACTGCTCTATAGAAGAGTTGAAAGACATGGATCTGAAGTGCATCAGCTAGTCCTACCCAAAGAGTATGTTGCCATGGTCCTGAAATCCTTGCATGACAAGTCTGGGCACTTGGGCGTGGACAAGACTCTCGAATTCATCAGGGCTAGATTCTACTGGCCGAAGATGGGATCTGAGGTTGAGCAGTATGTAAAGACTTGTGGGAGATGCATCACGAGTAAAGCACTGCCCCAAAGAGCTGCTCCGTTAAATGAGATCACAAACCAAGGCCCTTTAGACCTTGTGTGTATCGATTAACTGTCACTTGAACCTGACTCCCAAGGTTATGGTAACATTCTTGTAGTGACAGACCACTTTACCCGATATGCCCAAGCTTTTCCCGCCAAGGAGCAAAGAGCAACAACAGTTGCGAAGATACTGTGTGAGCGTTACTTCGTTCACTATGGTCTCCCTGCCCGAATACATTCGGATCAGGGGCGTGATTTCGAAAACATACTGATGCGACCTCCTGAACATGCTAGACATTCGCAAGTCAAGAACTTCTTCTTACCATCCTCAGAGAGATCCTCAACCAGAAAGATTCAACTGCACGCTCTTGTCAACCCTAGACACTCTTGACCCAAGAGACAAACACAAGTGGAGCCAAAAGATAAGTCAGTTAGTCCATGCTTACAATTGTGCACAAAATGAGGCAATTGGTTACTCGTCCTACTTGCTAATGTTTGGCAGAGAGGCTCGGCTACCGGTGGACCTCTGTTTTGGTATGGTCGACAAAAGTCAAAAGGCAAAGTCCTTTCATCAGTATGTTGATCAGTATGTTGCCAAGCTAAAAAAAGAGCATGTACTCTTGCCAAAGAAATGTCAGACAAGAACCATCAAAGAAACAAGAAATCCAATGACAAGCACGTTAAAGAGCAAGTACTCAACAGAGGTGACAGAGTACTGCTCAGAAATTTTGCCGTTCAAGACAAGCACAAACTCAAATGTAAATGGAGGCCCTCACCATATGTTGTAGTGGAGAAAATGCCTAATTTACCCGTGTACCAGATCAAGCCTGAGAGAGGTATGGGTTCAGAAAAAACAGTCCATCGAAACTATCTGTTGCCCATCGGTTATCTTGTACGACTCCCTGTGGAAAGGGTTCAAGAGGAATCTCTACCAAAACCGGTAACCAGGTCACGACAACAGAAGACCAAAGACCCGAGGTTGTCAAGCAACCAGGAAGAAGCCACCTCATCGGAGTCAGAGTGTGAGGAAGTGATTTGTACAAGACCATTTGTAATTTACCAGGACGAACTGCTGACACAAACTGCTGAAATGTCGACAAAGCACTCCCAACCCGTCATCATGGCAACAGAACATGAAAGACAAGTTCCGGCTGCTACAGAGCCAGAGGCAACTGATGTTCAGACTCCGCCCCCCAAGGCTGCTCCCGTGGGCAACTGTTTAGAAGGGGAAGCAGACCCTAACCCAATGAACGTGGGAGAGGTGGAAGTCCAAACGGTGGCACGCCCAAGGAGGTCAACCGTCCAGTAGTCAAGCTGACCTATGATGAACTTCGCAAGCCCGGAGTATACAAGGACTCTAGAAGCAGTTCCTGTCACACCAGTTGGTGCCACCCCATGGCGTTGTGTTTCACTTGTTCAAATTTTCACTCATCCGTTAACAGTCAGACTGCTTTAGTCATTTGAAATTTTGATGAGGACATCAAAATCCTTAGAAGGGGGAGGATTTAGCCGGGTGGTAATTCGGGGTACTAAAATTTCCCAGACCTTAAAGGGTTAATATAAACTCCTTTATCACCCTTCTATATATTATTTAATACAAGTGCTTTTATTGTGGCGTAAAATGTGTTTGTCATGTTGTGGTGTTAAACTGAAGGTTTATACTGAAGGGGATTTTGGGTTTGACTAATTACGGTATATAGTATTGTAAAGAAAAGATGTCTCGTGAGAAGAGAGGGGGGAGGAGATAGAGGCGAGTGGGAACGAGAGGAGGACAGACGTTGAAGAGAGTGAAGAAAAAAAGGACAGAGTCAGCAAAACCCCGAACGGTTTTACTAAGAGAACTTCATCCAGTACTGCTGACTTGCCCTTCGAGCAGTTGGAGTCGGTAACTCCAGAAAGCCGGTCAAAGGACCTTTCCCTGGCAAAATACGTCGCCGTGAGCGAAGTCACGAGGCTAATGCTAAGCGGTAGCACAGCCACGAGGTACGGCTAAGGGACAAGATAGCTTCGCTCGGGAGGAGTGAGGTGGCGGGATTGCAGCGCTCTCAAGCGTCGGAAAGGATTTTTTTCTCAACGTGCGCAAGCTCCGAAACGGAATTAAACAACACCCTCAGTTTCTACAACCACAGTTTCTTCAATTTCACTTCGTGAGCTCTGGAGCGTGAGTACTGTGGGTGGAGTGAGAGTGTGTGAGTGGGCCCACAACAAAAAAATAAATAAATAATTAAAAAATGTAAAATTTTTTTAAAAAAAAGAGTAAAATCCTACGTGTACGCCATTGTTAAGACTTGTGTGACGTCTGCATACGTAGTTGTGTTTTATATACGGTGTATTGAATGGTATTATAATGACAACTAAAGGCAGGTTGACTTAGAGGTTTTATGTTTTATTTTGGGTTTAATTCTTAAGTTTGAATTCACACCAACTGGGGTTTACAACCAGCCAAACGAACCTCGGACACTTTCTTTTATACATATACATATGTATATGTATGTATATGTATATATACATTCGCGTTTTCTCCAACTACTGAAGACAAATTCCTTGTGTTTTTTGGACATACTTGGGAAATAAAGATGATTCTGATATACTTTTTGTTATTATTAATTTTAGTGAACATATTTATATGTATTTTGGGGCATGTATTAAATACGGCCGTGGTTTTGCCTAAAAGTTACATCATCTCTGGGTCTCATTATAACTAAATAGGCTATTTAGTTGGGTATTGTTATTCGGATGTATGCTTTTATTTAGGTGCACCGGCATAGTATCCACCTGACATAAAACGAACCCGAGCACCCGGCATTCTTAGGTAATTTCTACACAGAGTGGTAGCATGGGTGCTGCATATGTACTTGATGACGCAGTCGGGTCCGAACTAAGGTCTATAAGATGTACTGGGCTAAAAGGGGAACGGTGAGGAAGTTACGGCAAATTTAAGATACAGTACGACTGAGGGATAAAACATTACAAGCAGCTTTGGGTTGATAGGGGAGCATGCCAAGACTCCACTGGTTTGTGGAGAAATCAGGAGGGTCTCATAGTGGCACCCCGGATCTGTTGGGTCTGTGAATTCAGGAGGCGCATGAGCTAGCCCATGACGCAAGGGGGGTGTAAAGTGAAAAATTATGAAAGAATATGGATTTGGGCACCATATGGGCTGGAAAAAAATTTACTATGTTATAGGTGGCGGCACGGTGGACGACTGGTTAGAGGGTCTGCCTTACAGACTGAGGACCGGGGTTCAATCCCCAGCCCCGCCCATGTGGAGTTAGCATGTTCTCCTTGTGCCTGCGTGGGTTTTCTCCGGGCACTCCGGTTTTCTCCCACTTCCCAAAAAACATGCATGGTAGGTTAATTGAAGACTCTAAAGTGCCCGTAGGTTTGAATGTGAGTGCGAATGGTTGTGTGTTTCTATGTGACCTGCGATTGGCTGGCAACCAGTTCAGGGTGCACCCTGCCTCCTGCCCGATGATAGCTGGACTCCCGCGACCCTTGTGAGGATAAGCGGCTCAGAAAATGAATGGATGGATAGGCAGATGCACCATATGTCTGAAAGACAATGTCCGGAGAGGGGTGATGACTGACACCTCCAGGTTACATTCCAACACCCAATGGGCCAATGCGGGAACTAGTTGTGGACTTTTGTTGATATGGTAAAACCAATTGAAGGGAACTCCATTTGACTACCATGTGGGTGTCCGCAATATGATACTGATCTTTGTAAACAAGGTGCCGAGGTGAAAGATAATCATGGGAATAACCTGATCTGCCAAGGTTAATTTTAGACGATAATTTCTTGTTGTTTAATACTTTGGGGAGGGTTGTGGTCAAAGGTGACTGCACTAGTCATACAGTGTTGTCCAAACCACAGACTGGGGACCATATCCAGGTTCTTGTATCAGACAGTTATCGAATAGTCGAGGTGACCTTACGAAATGGTTAAAGATAACCTATAATACCCATTTAGTTGACCTGGTCGAAGACAAAGGACGAGTTAGAGCCACCTCTAAAGGGCTAACTATTAAAGGAAGTATTGTTTCCTCTAAAGGCAGTAGACGGAATAAAGATCCCGTAAAGTCTGATGTCAAAAGGAAAACTGCTGTTCAAATTTTAGCAGCGCTCGTATTGGCTTTGTGTGTGATGTTTTGCTTCTGCACCTTGCTGCTCACATTTGCAAAGGACATGATCCTTAGGTGGGTTGGCGTTGTAATGCCGGGAGACAAAGTACAATTGCCAGTATTAAAGGGGGGTGAAACTAATGGTGACGTGGTATCAATGGAGTCCACGGTACTAGATGCATATCTAATGGGAACTTTTGTGGATTGTTTTTAAGTGGAAGTTAGGTCATTTTCTTTACCCAGATTCCTTCATGCTATTTTGTTTCAAACAATAATATTCAGCGGTGGTACGCACAGGAGTCATGTCCACAGTGGTTTGGAGGCGTAAAGCGATGCAAGGGGGGTATTGGCACTTATGGATGAAACAACTCCCCTTACTGTGTCTGCTCCAGCTCTGTGGACATGACTGCCCTCCATATGTTGCCATCCATCCATCCATTTTCTGAGCCGCTTCTCCTCACTAGGGTCGCGGGCGTGCTGGAGCCTATCCCAGCTGTCATCGGGCAGGAGGCGGGGTACACCCTGAACTGGTTGCCAGCCAATCGCAGGGCACATAGAAACTAACAACCATTCGCACTCACAGTCATGCCTACGGGCAATTTAGAGTCTCCAATTAATGCATGTTTTTGGGATGTGGGAGGAAACCGGAGTGCCCGGAGAAAACCCACGCAGGCACGGGGAGAACATGCAAACTCCACACAGGCGGGGACGAGGATTGAACCCCGCACCTCAGAACTGTGAGGCTGACGCTCTAACCAGTCGGCCACCGTGCCGCTCCATATGTTGCATTGTTAGATATCCATTTGACAATTTGTTATATTATGTTTGATTTTGTTGCAAAATATTGGCAGATGTTTTTGTTTTTCCAGGAGTGTTCTGGAGCTGTTTGGGGTCCCGCTTGTATAAACCTGGATTCTGGGACTTGTTCATGTACTGTGATTGTGGACAGCGGGACCTGGGCGGAAGGGTTCTGAATTTCTTCGTTAATGTCACGAACTGTAGACCATATGGAGGGAGACCACCTTTATGAGTTTTTCTATTTTCATTTGTGTGTATTTTGATATGTTTGCTTCCACAGTTGTATTTTTGTGGTTTACTCTGTTTTTGTTCATTTATTTCAATAATTGTATTATTCTGTTGTGGATGTTTTGTCATCCGTGTCAGGGTCCCCTTGGGCGATTTGCTACAAGGGGCTCTGAAGGAGGCTTGCTATGGCTCTCTCTCTTTTCCTCGTCTCTGAAGAGAGAGGTTTTTCGACTGAGAGCCGCGAATCCTTGGCGCTCCGACGAGGCTGCACGTACAAATGCCTACATTTAGGATTGGCGAGCGTCGTGTCGTTATTCTTCGCGGGAAGGAGATTTGGTTTATTTGGCTGTTTGGTACTCACGTATGACCTCAGGAGGCGACAAGGGGACGCAGGGAGTGATTTGGCCTTATTAGGATAATTGTTTTTCCAAGTTAATGGTTAACCTTAAGTATATGCCTTGGCGCATGATAGGCTTTCTTGACCAAGTAGATTTGTCCAAATTGTAGATAATAGGTTATCTTTTTGGGCTAACGCTGGTTTGTTGTTTCTTGCCAGGTGTTAGTTGCTGCTTCTATGTCTTGTAATGAGTTTGGAGATCTCATTAAAGCGGGGAATATGTAGTTTAGCTTTGAGCTTTGATTTCTTGGCCTTTCTCTGCTGCCCAAGAGAGCCACACTGGAACAATCATTGAAGTGCAATCACTGTTGCCCACTCTCACACTGCATGAAACGGTTGAATCACTTTCCTCTTGTGGTGGTGTGTTGTATATTTCAATAGTGCCATAGTCAGAGTTCCTTTGAGAGGGCCAAATGTTTGGAGATCTGTATTCAAGCCAACCATCTTTTCTTTGTAGTTCTACATCAAAGGACTTTCTTCAACCATTTGTATGTTTATTAGGGGTTTCCTTCTCCGCCCAGACAGTAACAGGTCTTGGGTTCACAACAGGTGTCCTGGTCTGCAAAGAGGACTGTTTTGCATCTTCTAAGATAAGGGTACCGGATGTGAGTTTAGCTAGACTGTGAAGCACCAGCAGGCGGGTGTGGTTCCAAATATGGTCATGAGGAACGACCATCTTCCGGGTGCACCCAGGGAGGGGCTAATTCCACGCCCAGAGAATTAAACCTTGATAAACTGAGATCCAGGGGTTTTCGGGGGCTTTTTCGTTGTCCTGGCTTTGTACGCAGCTGCTATGACACTAAGGCTTGTTCAATAAATCAAATTAGCCCAAACGGTAAGTGTCTCGAAGTCTTCATTCATTCCTGCCCAACGGAAGCCGGAGTTCTCCCGGGTGACCTCCGACTCGGAACCACAGGCGAAAAAAAATCCACCTCAGTATCTCAAAACTTTCCAAGTCTTTCACCACCAGTGGGAGCCTCTCTCCATCCTTAATCTCAGCATCACCCATTTCCATCAAGTTGCCCTGCTGTATTTGACGGTGCTAGGCCCAAATCTTCCCGCTGGTGTCCATTGACATGGCCGGCTCCTCGCGGCCCACCTGAAGAGAAAACAAACAACAGATGAGCTCGGCAATGTTTTTTTTTGTATGCATGAAAGGAATGTGAAGACTGCTCTTATATCACCTACACGATATTGAAGAGTACTTACACTATAGTAACAAGGTACAGTGCTATCTTGATGAGTGCCCCAAATGACACGTTTTTCGAGTTACAAAGTCATGCTTGATCAACTTTTTGCTTTTAAGGTACTGTAATGCCCTTGCAAGTGAGCAAGGAGAGCCACAATTGATGATGCACTTTCAGATGTTAATTTAATATGAAAAACAGCCAAACACAAACACAAAATGAGAGCATCCATAAGGAGCTGTTGTAGGCCCCAACTCACGCCTAGAGGATCACACGCAGCGTAATCTAACCTCTAAGTCCACCCGCATTCACCATCTTGACACCAGTCACGAAGCCACGCTCCTTAAAGGCACACTTCCAACACATACTACAGTACGTACAGTAATACACTTTATAAAACCAGTTTATTTCTTCGGATGAACCTCGTACGCCAAGGTATGACTGTAACTCACATTAAGAAAATTTTACTTCCAGGAGCTGTGTGACTTCAATGATTAAAAATACTGTTCTTGGACTTACTTTGACAATGATGCTGCCGTCATCATAGCCCAGCGCTACATTGTTGTACCCCCTGAGGACGCACGCACACCACACTCGCTCCATACCGTAGTTGAGGGTGCGCTCCAGGCGGTATGTGCTCGAGTGCCAAATACGTACCGTACCTTCAGTGGGAGATAATGTTGTGCGAAGCAAAGATTAATATAGCCGTTGGAAGAGAACGGAACACGAGATATTGCAGCTCACCATCCTCTGACCCGGTGATTATGATTGGCAGCTCTGGGTGGAAGCTCACGCATGAGACATTCTGAGCATGGCCCTCCAGTGTCTGAACACAGGTCTTATTCTAGAACAGAAGTAAATTCCAGATAAATTATTTGTAGGGATGTCCTAATCACATTTTTTTTTTGCACTCAAGTCAGAGTCTTTAATGTTAAATATCTCCCAATTCTGAGTCCCGATCCGATACATAAAATTAATAATAAATCAAAATTATATATATATATATATATATATTACCAAATAGATATAATTTTGGTAATCCTAATTGACCTAAAACAGGAACATGTTTGTCTGTTTGATAAAACATTAACTCGTTCACTGCTATTGCCTGCTGTTAAATTCAAATATCCATGTTAACATGGAGGACTGGCAGTGAATTAATTTAAGTTTTCGCAGATTAATACTGTGTGTATTGTTACATTACCTATCTGTATGTGTTACTATGGAGTTTGTGTATAAATATTTGTTACTTGAAGGTAAATCCCCAGTGATGTAATGGTAACTCTACCTGGCCCTTCAATGGGGTTTTCCATTGAGTGTTGGCATTAAATTGGCAATTTCGAAAACAATCATGGGTGTCTTGTATTTAAGTATATAGTGCGTTTAATTCTTTTTGTTTCATTTAGTTTTATAGTAAACTACACTTGGGGTATCATTAAACAGTTTAAAGCACGCTCAGGGAGTCTGCCTGTCTCTTTCAGTCACTTATATTATACCAGTACTAAAAAACTGCAATTGGCTGGCGACCAGTTCAGGGTTTACACGATCAGGATTTTTGGGGCCGATCACCGATCAGCGAGTTAAAAAAACGATAACCGATCACTGATCCGATCACAAGATGGAGCAATGTGTCTATTTAAATGACTTGTTCATTTACTGTATATACTTGTGTACTTAAATGCTCAAACAATTCTATTTACAATAAATAATGCATCTTTGTTCATCTATTTATGCCAGTGAGGCATTGTGACAGACAGAACAAATGAATGGTCTTCTATTAGATGGCAGGAAGTCCATACAGTCATTAATGTATCCACTTTTTGTGACATTTTTGTTTGTTGGTGTGCCGTGAGACTTTCCAATTGTAAAATATGTTCCTTGGCTCCATAAAGGTTGGAAAGCACCGCTCTCGTCATATCATGTATTCTCATCAGTCAGGTCAAACCAACATTACAACATGACAGAAATAATGGGTGCTAACTTACTGAAGTTCAATTAGTGTATTGTAATGAAATTACTTCACCCACACCGAAACTTTAGAGCATGTTCGCTTACAACCGTTACTGCTCGCACTAGCTTGCTCGGTTACATAACGTTTTGTTGCCAGCTTGCGAGCCGTATCGTATTAAAAGTACGGGAACATACCTCAAGCAAACCTTAAACGAACGTCTTCTCCTGAGCTTCGGTGCCCACCAACAGACGTTGCAATCGTGAAAGAGCAAATTTGTCTTGTAGTCTGATCCGGGCATTACGTGTTGTCTGTGGGACAGACACGCCGACATGTTTTTTGAAAGTTTTATTTGAAATACCTTTATTGGCCGTCAGATATTTTCAGTACTACATCAAAAGACACGCGACAAGGCTAAAAATAAACTAGCTTTTGGATTCAAATATACTGTGCACGATGGCGACGCAGAGTAAATGTCTTTTCCGGAGTCGATCAATGACGTCATTGTTCGGATCGACAAATTATGACAAAGCAGCATAAAATGCTAAATCTCGGCCTATACCAATAAGATTGGTGTGAAATCTAATTATTTGTTGAGGCAATAAGATGGGACAGTCATTAGAAATGTATCGTTTAGATAGAAAAGCCTGTATCATGCTAAAGCACGTCTTACATTTTTGGTTAGCAGGACAAAAACAATAACAAAAAAGATGCTCTACCTGGTAGTCCCAGATTTTGACCTGACGGTCATCAGTCCCTGATATCAGGTAGGGCTTGTCTCCGCCACTGTAATTGTCGAGGCAACTGACCCCTTTCTCATGGCCTTCCAAAGTGAAGTTGGGAGAGGATGAGCCCAGCTGCCAAACCTGAAACAACAAAAGGACACGACTAAATAATTTCTTTCAATATTTTGATAGAACAATATGGAACAATATACATTTTGCATATATATGTATATATATATCCGCTTGACTGACTGACGGAGCATTTCCTGCCGACACGCTGCTTATATAGAGGAAAGGTGGACGTGACTAAGGACAGCATGCGGACGTTAAAGGGGGGAGGGTGCGCGTGAAAGAGGACGCTAAAGGCACACCCCCAGTCGGTATATAGCGCCGGTATGTGCATTGTGCAAAACATCGGTTTGGCTAAGAACCCCCAAAAATGGCATCTACGAAGAGACATGCTTACGAAGCACAGTTTAAACTGCAACCTATCACTACGCGGAGGAACATGGGAATCGAGCAACCGCGAGAGAATTCAAGATCAACGAATCCATGTTTCACACGTGGAGGAAGCAGGAAAACGAGCTTCGCCAAGTCAAGAAGACGAAGCTGAGTTTCCACGGAAACAAGGCGAGGTGGCCCGAGTTGGAAGACCAACTCGAGCAATGGATTAATGAGCAAAGAACAGCCGGGAGAAGCGTCTCTACAGTCACCATTCGACTTTCGGCAATAACGCTTGCAGAAGAAATGAAAATCGAACATTTTCAAGGAGGTCCGTCTTGGTGCTTTTGTTTTATGAAATGGCGTCATCTATCCATCCGGGCAAGGACTACCGTGGCGCAATCCGGCGGATTGCAAGGAAGAGCTTGCCATCTTCCGCTCCTACTGCAGTAAAAAGATTGCCGACAAACACATCCAGCGCAACCACATCAACATGGACGAGGTGTCGCTCACTTTCGACATCCCGGTGAACCACACTGTAGAGAAGAAGGGGACCAGCACGCTAGCGATACGCACAACGGGGCACGAGAAGTCGGCTTTTACTGTTGTGCTTGGTTGCCATGTTAATGGACAACCTGCCACCTATGGTGATATTTAAGAGGAAGACGCTGCCAAAAGAAAAGTTTCCAGCCGAAGTCATCGTTAAGGCCAATCAAAAGGGCTGGATGGACGAGGAGAAAATGACAGAGTGGCTGAGTGAGGTGTACGTAAAGAGGCCGGCTGTTTTTTTCCACGCGTCACCGTCCCCGTTGATCTGTGACTCCATGTGCGCCCATCTCACAGCTGCTGTGAAAAATCAAGTGCAACTAAGACTGGGAGGCAACGCTGGGTGAGTTACGCCACCATATGTGAATGGATTGTGGATGCCTGGGCTAAGGTATCTGCTTTGACTATTGTCCGAGCTTTCGCAAAAGCCGACATCATTGCTGAACAGCCCCCCCGGCAACGAGACTGAGTGTGACAATGACGAGAGGGAACCCGGCGTGTTTGTTGGAGAACTTGCCCAGCTGTTCATTTCGGATACAGAAGATGAGAACTTTGATGGATTTGTGGATGAGGATTGATCAAAAAATAACGTGAGTCCATTGTCAAATACTTAAATAAAGTACAACCGCACTCAGTTTGGCTCCCGCTGCCTTTTTAAAAACATAGTTTTAGAGTGTAATGCATGCTACCGTATGTTTTAAGCTAGCGTATGTTTTACCATGCCTGCGCCTAATAATACGGTTCGCCTTATGTGTGTGTTAAAAACAGAAATAGACCCCGTTATTGAGACTGCGCCTTTTAATACGGTGCACCCTATGGTTGTGAAAATACGGTACTTGTATCGGGTGGCACACACAATAACAACGCTCTGAGTTACCGAAGGTTCCGGGGCGTGGACAGCGTGCCCGGAGTGAACTTCCCAACCCACTCTATGTGGATATGTTGTGCATTTGTTGTGTCGGTGCGACCGAGTGTAATGCAATTACAACCTCAATTCCAATGAAGTTGGAACGTTGTGTTAAACATAAATAAAAACAGAATACAATGATATGCAAATCATGTTCAACCTATATTTAATTGAATACACTACAAAGAAAAGATATTTCATGTTCAAACTGATAAACTTTGTTTTTAGCAAATAATCATTAACTTAGAATTTTATGGCTGCAACACGTTCCAAAAAAGACTGAGAAAGTTGAGGAATGCTCATCAAACACCTGTTTGGAACATCCCACAGGTGAACAGGCTAATTGGGAACAGGTGGGTGCCATGATTGAATATAAAAGGAGCTTCCCTGAATTTGTCAGTCATTCACAAGCAAAGATGGGGCGAGGTTCACCTCTTTGTGAACAAGTGTGTGAGAAAATAGTCAAACGGTTTAAGGATATTGTTCCTCAATGTAGAATTGCAAGAAATTTATGGATTTCATCAGCTACGGTCCATAATATCATCAAAAGGTTCAGAGAATCTGGAAAAATCACAGCATGTAAGCGGCGAGGCCGAAAACCAACATTGAATGCCCATGACCTTCGATCAATCAGGCGGCACTGCATAAAAAAACGACATCAGTGCATCAAAAAATGACAATGTTTAAAGGATATTACCACATGGGCTAAGGAACACTTCAGAAAACCAAGGGCAATAAATACAGTTCGGCGCTACAGCCGTAAGTGCAACTTGAAACTCTACTATGCAAGGCAAAAGCCATTTATCAACAACACCCAGAAACGCCCCCGGCTTCTCTGGGCCCAAGCTCATCTAAGATGGACTGATGCAAAATGAAAAAGTGTTCTGTGGTCCGACGAGTCCACATTTCAAATTGTTTTTGGAAACTATGGACGCTGTGTCCTCCGGGCCAAAGAGGAAAATAACCATCCGGACTGTTATGGACGCAAAGCTCAAAAGCCAGCATCTGTGATGGTATGGGGCTGTGTTAGTGCCAATGGCATGGGTAACTTACACATCTGTGAAGGCACCATTAATGCTGAAAGGTACATACAGGTTTTGGAGAAACAAATGCTGCCATCCAAGCAACGTCTTTTTCATGGACGCCCCTGGGCTCTTTTTCTGCAAAGAGACCAGGACGACTGATCCGTGTAAAGGAAAGAATGAATGGGGCCATGTATCATGAGTTTTTGAGTGAAAACCTCCTTCCATCACCAAGGGCATTGAAGATATAACATGGCTGGGTCTTTCAGCATGACGATGAGCCAAAATATCAGCAAAAGTGTGTGAAAACCTTGTGAAGACTTACAGAAAACATTTGACCTCTGTCATTGCCAACAAAGGGTATATAACAAAGTATTGAGATGAACTCTTTAAAAATCAGACAATGTGATTTTCTAGATGGTTTTTTTTTCATTTTGTCTCCCATAGGTGAGGTATACGCATGATGAAAATTACAGGCCTCCCTCCTCTTTTGAAGTGTGAGAACTTGCACAATTGGTGGCTGACTAAATACTTTTTTACCCCACTGTACACACGCTGACGGCACGGTAACCGACTGGTTAGAGCGTCAGCCTCACAGTTCTGAGGACCCGGGTTCAATCCCCGGCCCCGCCTGTGTGGAGTTTGCATGTTCTCCCCGTGCCTGCGTGGGTTTTCTCCGGGCACTCCGGTTTCCTCCCACATCCCAAAAACATGCATTAATTGGGGAATCTAAATTGCCCGTAAGTGTGACTGTGAGTGCGAATGGTTGTTTGTTTGTATGTGCCCTGCGATTGGCTGGCAACCAGTTTAGGGTGAACCCCGCCTCCTGCCCGATGACAGCTGGGATAGGCTCCAGCACGCCCGCGACCCTAGTGAGGAGAAGCGGCTCAGAAAATGGATGGATGGATGTACACACGCATACATACACACATAAACAAAGTGGAAATTATTATTTGAGGTAATTAGAGCCGTAAATAGGTCAATAACTCAGAACAACATATGACAGATACACTTTAACCAGTAACTGAGCTGCGGCCTTGCAGGTTAGTCATGACCTGCATGTTTTTCAAAATGTCTTTGTTGAAAAAAAGGCTGAATGCAGTCTCAGGCATGGCTGCTGGTGTGAAAGTGAGCTCACCAAACTGATGAGCTTTTATGGACCTGAAGGCCCGCAACAGATAGGAGGGGATAAATTCAAACCGACCAATAAGAGTTGAAATTCAAACATCAAGCCCTCTAGTCTTTGTTATCCATAATTTGTACAGTTGCTGCATGAGGGATATTTAACTCTTAGGCCTACTACACTAGTGTATCCATTGTTGATCATTATTGTGGGACTTTAAAGTACTGTGAATATTACATTTAAATGGTTGTAGATCTTTTTCTGTTGAGTTTAGGATATGGGTTGAAATTACAATTTGGTTTGTTTGTTTTCGGGATGCGACGCGTGCAGGAATTTTCGGAGGCGAAGGTGCAACGTAGCGCAAATAGGTCTTTGATGAACTGTCACCGTGTCCTGTTTTGTGGCGACACGAGAAAAGCTTCAGTTGAAGAGCCGCCACTGTCACATAGTATGTCGGGAAAAAAAAGCTTTTGATAACTTAATGTCCCAGGTGCTGCGATGGTACTGACCAAGTTTGAAGTCAATCCGATGAAAGCTGTTGGACAAGTTCTCAAAAGTGTTACACCTGAACATTGTTCAAAAGTGTTCAAGTGTTCAAAGGCCATAGGCGGGTTTCTCTGAAGTTTAGGATATGGGTCGCGACCCACTTTAATATAAATTGAATTATTAATTTTTTTTAAACAGCCTCTCAAAACATGGACAGTATATTATATTTTTAAATGCAGTTTCAAATGGGTTAGCTGTACCGCTAAAGTCCTATTGCCTGCCATGACATCCACCAGCCAGACTGGGCTGCTTTGTGTATTTGTTTACAAAAAACAAGGAATTAACATTGTCACTTTTCTCCGATGCTCCATGTCCAAACTTAATACGCCGCCGTACAATACTGAAAGTCAGAATAACAGACAGATCCCAGAGTTACTTGTTTGCCTTCTGTTCACTGCATTAAATATAGTTCAAGTCATTGGATTGATGGCTCAATTGATATTTATTTTGACCAAATTGTGGGGGTGCAACATTCCTGGAGGTACCGCAATACCCGGTCAATGCGTGGAGTGGACAGAGCAAGCCCCTATTCCATCTCCCAGCTCCAAAAATCAATTTAATATATGGCCCCCGGATAGGGGACGTATCAGATATTAAACTGACAAGAACAGATACTACACTTGATCTTAGCCAAAAGGCCAAGAAGCGATGCCAACATAATGTCAGAAAAGACGACCTCATTCTCCAGCCTACAAGCCAAAGTTATGGTGGCACATATCGACATGATAATCACAGATGAGTCACATATGTCAACTGTGTTGTTTTTCAACGTTTATATCGAAATAATGTTGTCAGATGCCCGTGCTCCTTGTTCACGTGGTCCACGTCGACCCAATAGAATGCAGAGATATATCCTTTGCATATCCTTTCGCCGTGTATTAAGTCTTAAACAACCAAAGAAATAATGAATTATTTGTAATAACAATCGGCTGCTGATATAATGTTGTGGCCATAAGCTGAATAGCTGTTTGCTCAACATTTTGACGAAAAAACATCAATGGCCCTGCCTCGCTCAACTACTTCCTGTTTCCTGCTTCAGGAAGTGCTTCAGAATTTGGCACGATGGGTGACCCTTCGACACAGCAATATAGACCCTGTAATGCAGCTCCATGAAAATGTGGGTTTATGGTATGCCATTCTCCAAAGTTGACAAACACATTACACAAGCTGCCATGGTGATACATCTCAATAAATTATAATAGTGTCAAAAGCTTAATTTAGTGAAGCAGTTCAATTCAAAAAGTGAAACTCATATTATAGAGATGCAACACACACAAAAAAATATTTCATTTATACATGAATAATTTGAGGATTGGCGGCACGGTGGACGACTGGTTCGAGCGTCAGCCTCACAGTTCTGAGGACCCGGGTTCAATCCCCGGCCCCGACTGTGTGGAGTTTGCATATTCTCCCCGTGCCTGCGTGGGTTTTCTCCGGGCACTCCGGTTTCCTCCCACATCCCAAAAACATGCATAAATTGGAGACTCTAAATTGCCCGTAGGTGTGACTGTGAGTGCGAATGGTTGTTTGTTTGTTTGTATGTGCTCTGGTATTGGCTGGCAACCAGTTCAGGGTGTACCCCGCCTCCTGCCCGATGACAGCTGGGATCGCCTCCAGCACGCCCGCGATCCTCGTGAGGAGAAGCGGCTCAGAAAATGGATGGATGGATGGATAATTTGAGGATTGTATCTTAAAGCTAATGACAGCTCCAAATTCACCACCTCTAGAATCTAGAATATAACGTAACAAACTACTATCAAACAAGTGTTAAAAGAATCTCTATGTATGAGTACAGAAATCAATTGAGTTTTCCATTTTCTTTTCGATTTACCTGTATATGATCACTACCGTTACACACACAGAGTACGTTGGAACAATATTTTATTATTTCATGTCGACACAATATTTGATCAAACATTTTTTTTGTCATTCATAAGTCATTTCCAAGAGCCACAAAATGCAATGCATCACACAATACGTGGCCGAAGATACAGTTGCCTGTGATTATACACATGGCCAGCAGGTAGTTTCGTGTGCACATGAAGCATCAAGAAATGGACCATAACTCAAACCAATGACCGAAGCGTTACAATGTTATGAAGCTTCATTTTGTAATTACTAACTGGTTCTACGACTCAGAGCAAACCCATGTATGCTAGAAATTACATCAAACTGCAATACCATAGCATCATATGATGCACACTCCAGCTTTTACAATGAATAACATCCTCATTATTTTCAACAAATGATCAGAGGAGAGTGCCAACACAGTCCCCCACTACCAGAAATTGTGCAGTTGAGATTCCCCACATTTGGGGAATTCAGCACAACCGGAGTGCAATGGCTGAACCTCACCCTGGGTGAACCACCTTCTTGATCATGGTGTCTTCCCTACCAGGTAAGTATGAGTTGGACTCGGCGCGAGCACGCAAGTCATTCACGCGCACGCTATGTCAAGCGACGGTGTCATCATGAGCATGTGAACAAACATACACATAAGGGGCAAGCCGGAACATACGCAAGATGAAACGCTACTGTGTGCTAATACATGAACAAATATGCTTCCTATTTGAGAATTTTAGTTTAAATTGAGACAGTAAATGGATACCCATAATGCACAGCGGCATCGAGAGACGATAAAATAATTTGAAAGTGGGGTCATTAACACCCAGAAACATCTCAACCTCCCTCCATCCATCCATTGTCTTTACCACTTCTCCTCACGAGGGTCGCGGGCTGTTGGAGCCTATCCCAGCTATCTTCGGGCAGGAGGCGGGGTACACCCTGAACCGGTCGGCAGCCAATCGCAGGGCACATAGAAACAAACAACCATTCGCACTCACATTCAAACCTATTGGCAATTTAGAGTCCACCCATTCGGGTTTAAGAGAAATGATTGGACTAATTAAAAAAAATCGAAAGTAAACATAATTAGAAGTAGTTCTTGACGAAATTAATGCATTCGTCTCGTTGAATGTCAGACACTGACACTTTTTTCAGGAATATCATATCTTGGAATGATACATCATGGCCAGGGGACTACAGATGAAAACTAGCCTACTGGCTAATTCTGGCTTTTTTAACCATGTGTACTTCATGTGTTTTATGAAATTGCATTGTCCCCTTTCAAAAATAAACTGATAAACTGATATCCTTACAAAGTGCTTTTTCCACTGTCAATGCATCTGGATATTTGTTTGGGAAGATTTCTATCCATTTTGAAAAGGACTCTATGATGACCAAACAATATTTTTTCCTCACTTTGGTTTAATTCAACAAAGTCCATATGGATAATTTGAAACGGGTATTGTGGTGTAGGGAAACGTCCTCTACGTAGTCTCAAATAACCTTGTGGATTGTGCCTTGCACATGTCAAACATGCCCTACAAAAATGTTTTGAATAAGAATTAAAACCATAAGTTGTATAATATTTATGCATCTGCCCCACCATCCCTCCTGTTGAGACATGTATTACACCATGACTTAATACAGCAGGCCATTTGTATAGATTTTTTGGTAGGATAGTTTTATTATTTTTTGTCATACATAGATGTCTTTTGTAATGTTGATAAGAATTCTGCATGTGTAACCTATTTGCCTGTTGATGATATCATTCTTCTATTCTTCCAATAGTGTGCAAAGGTGTGTAGTGTGGCAAATGCATATTGACTATCTGTGTAAATACTAACATCCTTTCTTCTCATTATTTTACACACTTCTGTTAACGCTGCTAATTCTGCTACCTGAGCTGAGTAATTTCATGGTAACCGCTCAGCTTTTATGTCTATTTTGTTTGTACAAAAAGATGTGGGGTGGAGTCCGCAATCTAAACAGTGCTTCCATCTTTTCATTTCATGTTACTCCTGCAACTGCTGTACTTTCTGTATCAGTGTATCAATAAGTCACAGTGACTCTGGCTGGTGTTATTTTTGCCAATTTTCTCTCATATTCCACATCTGGACCAGGTGTCCCTTTGTACCAGAGTGTAATATGCAAATCATTCTCTGACATTTTGTCTTGTAATTTGGAGCTCACCTTTCTCCCTTCAGTCATTAATGCTGTTACTGTTTCTTTTGTCTTTTATTATTTTATTTATTTATTTATTTATTTTCCAGCATGGAGGGCGTGATTTCCATACTCCTCCAAGGTGCCTGTAGGCAGGCCAATGTAATGTTTGTTAACCCAACTGCGAATTGCGTCTTTTAAACCTGCATTGAGAGCATTCTTCAACTGCTGTTGAAATGGCTCATTTACATCTCCATCCTCCTGCAGGCTGCTGTGACTCTTGAATACAGTGGTCATTCTTACTCTGTATTCCTCAAAAAGCTCATCATCCTTTTATTTTACTCTTGCTATTTCAGTGTAATTTGCTCTCTGTTTGAATTGCTGGGTTGCTCTGTGAATTAATCCTTCCACCCGGTGTCCCAATTTGCGACTCTCATGGGCCAAAATCCCATTTTCATCTCTTGGATTCCATGGTCCTCGAATATTATGCCAATCTGGACCCATGGATCCACACTTGTTGGACTTCTACATCATTTAAGTTATATGATCGCCTTAAATTTTCCATTTCCTCAACAAACTGGTTTATGTCTGCTTTATGTGGTGTCAGTCCTTCTAATGTGGAGGCGGTGGTAATTTAGGATAAATGGGGGGCAGTTACACCTCCCCCGTTTTCACTTACTCCTCCAACTTTCTCTTCTCCTCGACACTGACCCTGTTTGATCATCCTCCTTTCTATGGAACATCAATTGTTCTTTTTCCTTCTTTACACATTCTCTGTCTTTCTTTTCACATTCTTTTCCCTTTCTTATTTTGTCTACATTCTCTTTCCGTTCTCTGTCTCCCTCTTAAATTCTCTTTCAGTATTCTGTTTCCTCAAAATAATTTTCCTTCATTTTTTAAGGTTTTTTTTTTTTCCTCTTTTTTTTTTATATAATTGATTCCTGCAACGCGGCTATTTTTTTGTGTATTTAACCAACCATTAAAGCCGTGTTCAGTTATCCATCCATCCATCCATTTTCTGAGCCGCTTCTCCTCACTAGGGTCGCGGGCGTGCTGGAGCCTATCCCAGCTGTCATCGGGCAGGAGGCGGGGTACACCCTGAACTGGTTGCCAGCCAATCGCAGGGCACATACAAACAAACAACCATTCGCACTCACAGTCACACCTACGGGCAATTTTAGAGTCTCCAATTAATGCATGTTTTTTTTGGGATGTGGGAGGAAACCGGAGTGCCCGGAGAAAACCCACGCCGGCACGGGGAGAACATGCAAACTCCACACAGGCGGGGCCGGGGATTGAACCCGGGTCCTCAGAACTGTGAGGCTGACGCTCTAACCAGTCGGCCACCGTGCCGCTCAGTTATCCATATGTCTAAATATTAAATTTTATCAGGATCCTGTTTTTTTTTTTTTTTTTTTTTTATTTAATGAACTTCCAATCTTTACACTGCAGTGTATCCCTGAGTTTTATTTGACTACTTCCTTTCCCCATTTTAAAGAATTTGGTTTGTCAACACCTAGGATGTTCTAAAAACTGGTTTCTTATCAGTAGGAGAGCAACTCAAATTTTCTGTTGTGGTAATTCTCACTTCAACCTTTTCAGGTGGAGAATTCTTGCCTTTGCATCCACACCAGTCTGCTGTTTACAATCCCACTGTTTTATACGAGATAAATACCTCGTGGTATTTTATCTCCATTCATTCACTTCTCAGTGACACAAGCGCTTTATTACTGCGATTTTCACGGAATTTAAGTGTACACAGGACTCCGCCGTCCTTTTTCTACGGAATTTATCGGACTTCGCCGTCCCTCATTTACCTGCCATTTACTAGTATTCACAGGGTTTTCCAACACGCAATGACCTCCAGTCATTAACGCACAATGAGATCCAGTCATTCACTTCCCCCCTTTAAGGAAGTTTAACTCACCACTGTTGTCTTCCCTCCATCGGAATGCCGTCAACCGTCAGATCCCAGCTGGTGGGTCGAGCTCCAGTCCTGGAAAAGGATCTCAGACTCTCTTTAGGGAGCCTGCCGTGGCCACGGTCTTTCTGGAGTCCACCACACCCGCTGGAATCCTTAGGTATTTTGGCATCCGGCTCGAAGGACCAAGTTAATGTCAGGTTCAAACAACCTAGAACATTTAATAAACAATAAACAAGGAAGGAAGACAAGAGATGTTTTTTTATACTCGCGAGGAGAGCGATTAAGAGTTGTTCGCAGTTTACAAACTCCTACCGCTCTGAACAAACTCTGTCGCTTCCTCTCTTTTTATTTTCTTAGGGCGGTTCCTAGTTACACAGCTGTTGCTGCTATAAAGTTGGGGGAGCACATAGCAGCAACATGTGAACAGACTCAAAGACAACTTCAATACACATGATACAATCAACATACTGCTAAATGCATGCTTTGAAAATACTATAAGAGTAAATATGGGATAACAAATGTACTTTTATTCTAACAATGAACATTAATTGACATTAGCAATTTGATGATGCATCTATTTGAATTTTTGAAAGGTATCGATATCAATATTGGCGATACTGGCTCTGTATTTAATTGGAATCGAATTAATACCAAAATATGCAGTGTCGCACACCAGGTAGGTGATAACTTACCTAAAGTGTTTTTTTTTTTGGTTTTTTTTAACTCCGCACCTTTCCTAGTTTACAATACGTGACAACAAAAACGCATAGTCCTTCGGTGAACGTCACCTTCAGGGATGAATTATTAACTGAAAGAGGAAGCACTTGAATGATTCCTTGAAAAAGAACTGTGAACGAACTCTTATTACTATTTTCTGATTATTTTGGTATTAGTTCACACACAAGGACTCCCGTAACCGTTAGTACCTAACACCAACCATCCATCCATCCATATTCATCCATCCATTTTCTGAGCCGCTTCTCCTCACTAGGGTCGCGGGCGTGCTGGAGCCTATCCCAGCTGTCATCGGGCAGGAGGCGGGGTACACCCTGAACTGGTTGCCAGCCAATCGCAGGGCACATAGGAACAAACAACCAGTCGCACTCACAGTCATGCCTACGGGCAATTTAGAGTCTCCAATTCATGCATGTTTTTGGGATGTGGGAGGAAACCGGAGTACCCGGAGAAAACCCACGCAGGCACGGGGAGAACATGCAAACTCCACACAGGCGGGGACGGGGATTGAACCCCGCACCTCAGAACTGTGAGGCTGACTCTCTAACCAGTCGTGGGGGCAGTCGCTTGAGCAGGGACACCCAGACTTCCCTCTCCCCAGCCACTTCATCTTTCAGCCTTGCTCCTTCTTTATCACAACAGATCGATACAAAGTCTGCATCACTGGAGACGCTGCACTGATCCGCCTGTCGATCTCCCGTTCCATTCTTTCCTCACTCATGAACGAGACCCCAAGATACTTGAACTCCTCCACTTGGGGCAGGATCTCATCCCCAACCCGGAGAGGGCAAGCCACCCTTTTCCGACTGAAGACCATGGTCTCAGATTTGGAGGCGCTGATTCTCATCCCAGCCGCTTCACACTCAGCTGCGAACTGCTCCAGTGAGAGTTGGAAGTCACGGCTTGATGAAGCCAACAGCACCACATCTTCTGCAAAAAGCAGAGATGCAATACTGCGGCCACCAAACCAGAACCCCTCTACGCCTCAGCTGCGCCAAGAAATTCTGTTCATAAAAGGGCAGCCTTGGCGGAGTCCAACCCTCGCCGGAAACGAGTCCGACTAACTGCCGGATATGCGGACCAAACTTTGACAAGGACCGAACAGCCCGTATCAGGGGGTTCGGTACCCCCTACTCCCGAAGCACACCCCACCCACAGGACCCCCCGAGGGACACAGTCGAACGCCTTCTCCACATCCACAAAACACATAGACTGGTTGGGCGAACTCCCATGCACCCTCGAGGACCGTGCCAAGGGTGTAGAGCTGGTCCACTGTTCCACGGCCAGGACGAAAACCACACTGCTCCTCCTGAATCTGAGATTCAACTTCTCGATGGACCCTCCTCTCCAGCACCCCTGAATAGACCTTACCAGGGAGGCTGAGGAGTGTGATCCCCCTGGAATTGGAACACACCCTCCGGTCCCCTTTCTTAAAAAGGGGGACCACCACCCCAGTCTGCCAATCCAGAGGCACTGTCCCCGATGTCCACACGATGTTTCAGAGGCGTGTCAACCAGGACAGCCCTACAACATCAAGAGCCTTGAGGAACTCTGGGCGAATCTCATCCACCCCCGGGTCCTTGCCAGCGAGGAGCTTTTTAACCACCTCGGTGACCTCAACCCCAGAGATAGGAGAGCCCGCCACAGAGAACCCAGACTGTGCTCCCTCATGGGAAGGCGTGTCGGTGGAATTGAGGAGGTCTTCGAAGTATTCTCCCCACCGGCTCACAACGTCCCGAGTCGAGGTCAGCAGCGCCCCATCCTCACTTTCCACAGTGTTGATGGTGCACTGTTTCCCGCTCCTGAGACGCCGGATGGTGGACCAGAATTTCCTGGAAGCCGTCCGGAAGTCTTTCTCCATGGCCTCACCGAACTCCTCCCATGCCCGAGTTTTTGCTTCAGCGACCAACAAAGCTGCATTCCGCTTGGCCAGCTGGCACCCATCAGCTGCCTCAGGAGTCCCACAGGCCAAAAAGGCCTGCTAGGACTCCTTCTTCAGCTTGACGGCATCCCTCATCGTTGTTGTCCACCAACGGGTTCGGGGGTTGCCGCCACGACAGGCACCAACCACCTTACGGCCACAGTTCCGGTCGGCCGCCTCAGCAATGGAGGCGCGGAACATGGTCCACTCGGACTCGATGTCCCCCGCCTCTCTCGGGCGAAGTTCTGTCGGAGGTGGGAGTTGAAACTCCTTCTGACAGGGGATTCTGCCAGATGTTCCCAGCAGACCCTCACAATAAGTTTGGGCCCGCCACATCTTCCCCCACCATCGGAGCCAACTTACCACCAGGTGGTAATCAGTTGACAGCTCCGCCCCTCTCTTCACCCGAGTGTCCAAGACATGCGCCCGCAAGTCCGATGACACGACCACAAAGTCAATCATCGAACTGCAACCTTGGGTGTCCTGGTGCCAAGTGCACGTGTGGACACACTTATGCTTGAACATGGAGTTCGTTATGGTCAATCCGTGATGAGCACAGAAGTCCAATAACAGAACACCGCTCGGGTTCTGATCGGGAGGGCCGTTCCTCCCAATCACGCCTTTCCAGGTCTCACGGTCATTTCCCACGTGAGCATTGAAGTCCCCCAGCAGAACGATGGAGTGCCCAGCGGGAGCGCTCTCCAGCACCCCCTCCAAGGACTCCAAAAAGGGTGGGTAGTCTGAACTGCTGTTTGGTGCATAGGCACAAACAACAGTCAGGACCTGTCCCCCCACCCGAAGGCGGAGGGAGGCTACCCTCTCGTCCACCGGGGTGAACCCCAACGTGCAGGCGCCAAGCCGGGGAGCAATAAGTATACCCACACCTGCTCGGCGCCTCTCACCGTGGGCAACTCCAGAGTGGAAGAGAGTCCAACCCCTCTCGAGAGGACTGGTACCAGATCCCAAGCTGCGTGTGGAGGCGAGTCCGACTATATCTAGTCGGAACTTCTCGACCTCACACACCAGCTCGGGCTCCTTCCCTGCCAGAGAGGTGACATTCCACGTCGGGAGAGCCAGCGTCTGTAGCCGGGGATCGGATCACCAAGGTCCCCGCCTTCGGCCGCCGCCCAGCTCGCACTGCACCCGACCCCTATGGACCCTCCCACAGGTGGTGAGCCCATGGGAAGGGGGCATTTGCCTGGAGGTGGGGCTCGACATGATAAGCACAGATGAGTCACATATGGACACGCCAAACAACAATTATGAAACGAAAGTCAACTGTGTTGTTTTTCAACGTTTGTATCGAAAGAATGTTGCCTGTTGCTCATGTTTTTTGGTCACGTGGTCCACGTCGATCCAATAGATTTAGCCGTGTATTTAGTCGTAAACAACCAAAAAATGAGTTATTTGTAATAACAATTGGTTGTTGGTATAATGTTGTGGCCACAAGCTTTATTATTTATTTGTTTATTTATTTTTGTTGTGGCCACAAGCTGAATAGCTGTTTGCTCAACATTTTGACGAAAAGAAATCAATAGCCCTGCTTCAGTCAACTACTTCCTGTTTCCAGCTTTGCTAACTGACAGTAGGACTCTAGCGCCATCGTCGCTGAGGAGGCAAATTACACCCCTTCTACTAATTTACACCCCTTTTACATCCATCCATTGTCTGAGCCGCTTCTCCTCACTTGGGTTGCGGGCGTGCTGGAGCCTATCCCAGCTATCATCGGGCAGGAGGTGGGGTACACCCTGAACTGGTTGCCAGCCAATCGCAGGGCACATACAAACAAACACACATTCACACCTACGGGCAATTGAGAGTCTCGAATTCATGCATGTTTTTGGGATGTGGGAGGAAACCGGAGTGCCCGGAGAAAACCCACGCAGGCACGGGGAGAACATGCAAACTCCACACAGGCGGGGCCGGGGATTGAACCCGGTCCTCAGAACTGTGAGGCTGAAGCTCTAACCAGCCCCCCACTGTGCCGTCTAATTTGGTTACCCAACGTTCCAATTTGTCATGCGATAAGTCTTAATAATCGACTTAAAACATGGCAGGAACGTCAAAAGACATGAATATTGGCCATTAAACATTTCAACGTATCTCCAAAAACAGTAAGCATGCCCTCCCCAAGAATTAATGCAAAAAAACGACAGTGAAAGCAAAACCAACCTCTCGTGAAATACTTAACTACTATAAGCTACTGAGACAACTGAAAACATAAAACAAAAGCAAACAAATACATATTTGTAAACAAATGTAGTTTGGTTATCATACTTAAGTATAATAATCTTAAGGTAATGTATGATCACGAGTAGGCCCCGTGTGTCTCCATTAGCTTTACCTGTTGATGTGAAGTGACATCATATCCAATTTAGCGTCCTTAAAATCTTCTGACTGGTCACTCGAAGGAGGTTGAGAACTTACAGGAGTCTGTCTTCTGTATTAACATTTTCTTTCAGTCGTTGATGGCGAAAATGCAATTTTATCATCTAATTTGTTAAGCTAACCTAACTTGACCACTCGTTTTCCAAAGTGATGTTCAAGTCACCTGGGACATCTCAGTTTTCTTACGTAAAGGCTAAATAAGTGTTGCTGTTGGAAAATGACTTCATCATAAAACGCTAAAAAATAGATACTTTTGGTGATTATTAATTGTTGATTAATTCATATTAAAATGTGCAAGTGCACATAATGTCAGAGAGCACTGAAGACTTTATCAATCATTCAGAAAGAGAAGTTACAAATTGTGAGGTAATAAGAACGTCTCACATTCACTTACGAAAACGAGAAACTGTATTTGCTAGGAGATAGTGGAGTCTCACTCTGGCAAGCGGATTCAACATTTAAAAGCTAAATTTTACTCATACGGAATCAAGATGATAGATATCAATAACGTCTGTGTGATTAGCTGTAATTACATTTTGAAATCCCAATTTGTATGAGGGTGTCAAAAATCAGAACCATCCTTGAGTTTTACTCGTATTATTAAACAAAGTTTTGAATATAATGTTGGGACAATATCATTAATTTAAACTCGATCGACCGCTCTACAACGATGTCTTTCGTACTACATCCCACTAGGTGTCACTGTATGAGAAATGAATGGATGGATGATGTATCTCAAATTTAATGGAGCTAATTTGCCACATTGTGGTGCTATTGGTTAATCGTTCTGATTCAAACAGTTTGAAAGAGAGTACTTGATATGATCCATATGAAACAATAATGAGATTACAAATGCAATTGCCTTCTTATTTCTCATTGAACAAAGTTTTATCAAAATCCCTGAATAATGTTCTTGAATGAAATGATTTCCGTTGGGTGTCTGATATGTTCGACTCCTATATGGCAAGTCCTTTTAACATGACACATTACATATTACAGCTATCTGTAATTCGGTTTTACCTACTCAAAATGAACATTTGAGAAATCCGCAACCACATTCTTCTTATCCACAATTGTCATTTCAAATTTCTTCAATGTAATGTCGCCTAAAGGAAAAATTATGTCACTTTTACCATTCGTGCGTATAAGGTTTGTCAGATATTTACAATTACTGTAGATATCGCTAACTGGAGTATTAGATTTTCCACTATTCCATTGCAGATATCCATCATTCACCAGTAGATATTGACGGCTTAATAGTAGATAAATGTAATAACAAACCCCATACACATCAATTTCAAGTGATATGATTTGTCCTTGGCAAAATGATATTGCAGATCTGTGTTCTACTTTAGGCGGCACGGTGGTCGACTGGTTAGAGCGTCAACCTCACAGTTCTGAGGACCAGGTTTCAATCCCCGGCCCCGCCTGTGTGGAGTTTGCATGTTCTCCCCGTGCCTGCGTGGGTTTTCTCCGGGCACTCTGGTTTCCTCCCACATCCCAAAAACATGCATTAATTGGAGACTCTAAATTGCCTGTCGGCGTGACTGTGAGTGCGAATGGTTGTTTGTTTGTATGTGCCCTGCGATTGGCTGGCAACCAGTTCAGGGCATACCCCGCCACCTGCCCGATGACAGCTGGGATAGGGTCCAGCACGCCCGCGACCCTAGTGAGGAGAAGCGGCTCAGAAAATGGATGGATGGATGTTCTACTTTATGTATGTATGTATGTATGTATGTCCACACGAAAAAAAAAGCTGGGTCAAACTTGTAACTCAACTGTTGATTTAGTGTAGTTGGGTCAGAGGTTTGGTAATGCAGCCCTATGGGGGGCACAAGTCAGTGCAAACTGTAGGCCGGTCCCAAGCCCGGATAAATGCAGAGGGTTGCGTCAGGAAGGGCATCCGGCTTAAAACCTTGCCAAACAAATATGAGCGTTCATCCAAAGAATTCCATACCGGATCGGTCGTGGCCCGGGTTAACAACGTCCGCCACCGGCGCCGTCAACCTGCAGGGCGCTGTTGGAAATTCAGCTACTGTGGGTCGAAGTCGAAGTCAAAGAAGAAGAAGAAGAAGAGGTGGAAAGCGGGTTCTTCGGCAGAAAGAGAAGAGGAAAACACAGAGCCTACAACTGAATGTGGGGACTTTGAATGTTGGGACTATGACAGGAAAATCTCGGGAGTTGGTTGACATGATGATTAGGAGAAAGGTTGATATATTGTGTGTCCAGGAGACCAGGTGGAAAGGCAGTAAGGCTAGAAGTTTAGGGGGAGGGTTTAAATTATTTTACCATGGTGTAGATGGGAAGAGAAATGGAGTCGGGGTTATTTTAAAAGAAGAGTTGGCTAAGAATGTCTTGGAGGTGAAAAGAGTATCAGATCGAGTGATGAGGCTGAAATTTGAAATTGAGGGTGTTATGTGTAATGTGATTAGTGGCTATGCCCCACAGGTAGGATGTGACATAGAGGTGAAAGAGAAATTCTGGAAGGAGCTAGATGATGTAGTTCTGAGCATCCCAGACAGAGAGAGAGTCGTAATTGGTGCAGATTGTAATGGACATGTTGGTGAAGGTAATAAGGGTGATGAAGAAGTGATGGGTAAGTACGGTATCCAGGAAAGGAACTTGGAGGGACAGATGGTGGTAGACTTTGCAACAAGGATGCAAATGGCTGTAGTGAACACTTTTTTCCAGAAGAGGCACGAACATAGGGTGACCTACAAGAGCGGAGGTAGAAGCACACAGGTGGATTACATCTTGTGCAGACGATGTAATCTGAAGGAGGTTACCAACTGTAAGGTAGTGGTAGGGGAGAGTGTGGCTAGACAGCATAGGATGGTGGTGTGTAAGATGACTCTGGTGGTGGGGAGGAAAATTAGGAAGACAAAGGCAGAGAAGAGAACCATGTGGTGGAAGCTGAGACAGGACGAGTGTTGTGCAGCTTTTCGGGAAGAGGTGATACAGGCTCTCGGTGGACGGGAAGAGCTTCCAGAAGACTGGACCACTGCAGCCAAGGTGATCAGAGAAGCAGGCAGGAGAGTACTTGGTGTATCTTCTGGCAGGAAAGGAGAGAAGGAGACTTGGTGGTGGAACCTCACAGTACAGGAAATCATACAAGGAAAACGGTTAGCTAAGAAGAAGTGGGACACTGAGAGGACCGAGGAGAGGCGAAAGGAATACATTGAGATGCGACACAGGGCAAAGGTAGAGGTGGCAAAGGCAAAACAAGCGGCATATGATGACACTAAAGAAGGAGAAAAGGATCTATACAGGCTGGCTAGACAGAGGGATAGAGATGGGAAGGATGTGCAGCAGGTTAGGGTGATTAAGGATAGAGATGGAAATATGTTGACTGGTGCCAGCAGTGTGCTAGGTAGATGGAAAGAATACTTCGAGGAGTTGATGAATGAGGAAAATGATAGAGAAGGGAGAGTAGAAGAGGCAAGTGTGGTGGACCAGGAAGTGGCAATGATTAGTAAGGGGGAAGTTAGAAAGGCATTAAAGAGAATGAAAAATGGAAAGGCAGTTGGTCCTGATGACATTCCTGTGGGGGTATGGAAGCATCTAGGAGAGGTGGCTGTGGAGTTTTTGACCAGCTTGTTCAATAGAATTCTAGTGCGTGAGAAGATGCCTGAGGAATGGAGGAAAAGTGTACTGGTGCCCATTTTTAAGAACAAAGGTGATGTGCAGAGCTGTGGCAACTATAGAGGAATAAAGTTGATGAGCCACACAATGAAGTTATGGGAAAGAGTAGTGGAGGCTAGACTCAGGACAGAAGTGAGTATTTGCGAGCAACAGTATGGTTTCATGCCTAGAAAGAGTACCACAGATGCATTATTTGCCTTGAGGATGTTGATGGAAAAGTACAGAGAAGGTCAGAAGGAGCTACATTGTGTCTTTGTAGATCTAGAGAAAGCCTATGACAGAGTACCCAGAGAGGAACTGTGGTACTGCATGCGGAAGTCTGGAGTGGCAGAGAAGTATGTTAGAATAATACAGGACATGTACGAGGGCAGCAGAACAGCGGTGAGGTGTGCTGTCGGTGTGACAGAAGAATTTAAGGTGGACGTGGAACTGCATCAGGGATCAGCCCTGAGCCCCTTCCTTTTTGCAGTGGTGATGGATAGGCTGACAGATGAGGTTAGACTGGAATCCCCGTGGACCATGATGTTTGCAGATGACATTGTGATCTGCAGTGAAAGCAGGGAGCAGCTGGAGGAACAGTTAGAAAGATGGAGGCATGCATTGGAAAGAAGAGGAATGAAGATTAGCCGAAGTAAAACAGAATATATGTGCATGAATGAGAGGGGTGGTGGGGGAAGAATGAGGCTACAGGGAGAAGAGATGGCAAGGGTAGAGGACTTTAAATACTTGGGGTCAACCGTCTAGAGCAATGGTGAGTGTGGTCAGGAAGTGAAGAAACGGGTCCAAGCAGGTTGGAACGGGTGGAGGAAGGTGTCAGGTGTGTTATGTGACAGAAGAGTCTCTGCTAGGATGAAGGGCAAAGTTTATAAAACAGTGGTGAGGCCAGCCATGATGTATGGATTAGAGACAGTGGCACTGAAGAGAAAACAGGAAGCAGAGCTGGAGGTGGCGGAAATGAAGATGTTGAGGTTCGCTCTCGGAGTGACCAGGTTGGATAAAATTAGAAATGAGCTCATCAGAGGGACAGCCAAGGTTCGATGTTTTGGAGACAAAGTTAGAGAGAGCAGACTTCAATGGTTTGGACACGTCTGTGTATATTCGCTATTACATATATCTAAAATGCAGTCGCAGATATCCGCAATGTGAATTATAGTTATCTGCAACAGCATTGTAGATATCTGTAACTCCAGTTTGAGATGTCTACAATTTGATTATTACTATTCATAATTCAAGTGCACCGTTACATATATCCTTAATTTACTTCAATTCAAGAGCCTATCGACTTCTCCGTTTTCATATATCTTCAATCAAGTTTTAACCAGGCAAAATTACATTGTCAATAACTATAACTTGACCTATGACTCGTCAAAATGAACATGGCTTGTAGATATTTCAAACAGGAATCACAGACAGCTATAATTCAGTTGCAGATATCCGGAATTCAACTGGTGAGATCTGCAACTGAATTGTATTTCATGAGAAACCCGAGACACATGAATGGCAAAAGAGACAAATGGACAGTCGGAGAATGAAACCACTGTACCAATCTCTCAAAATGTTGAGCAGAAGTGTGATAACAGACAGCCATTTAGCTCAACAAAGAGGACGGATGTGGACTGTGGATATGGTAATGGACCATCCAGCAGTTCTCCCTGGAATTTACTGGGAGCAAATCCCAAACATATGGGACATCTAAAAGGGAGGACACAACACCAGCAGATTACCGAGTAATCCTGCGTTGTGAGCTGCTTCAACCCCGAGTGAGCGGCCGTGGACGGTCGCTACAGCGAAGGGCAAGAAAAAAGGACGCAAGTCAATCCAAAACATTAACATCCGACTTACCAATAGATTTGAGCCACTTTTACAAGACCCTGGCCAAGAATGCTCATCCCCCACCACCACTGAAAGGTATGAAACTAAATCATACAAGAAAAAATGGCACTCCAAACGTTAATAGTTGGTGATGGAGCTGTCAAGGATGGGAAACGTTTTTGTAGTGAGAAGAAGACCAAAGTATGGTGTTTTACCAATGACATGGTGTCTGATATCTCTAAAAAAAATCCTGGAGATCGATAATTAGCACCCAACTGTGAAATCTGTCATGATACACACAGGGGCCCTGGATGTTCTCAAGCAGCAATCAGACGTACTGAGGCAAGATTTCATTGATCTTGGAGCGTATATTGGTTGAAATGAAAGTGTAATTAATTTGCAAAAGATACAAAGGAAGGTAAACGCCTGCGTTCACTTCCGGGTTAGTCCGATTCATGTTTTTGCCATTAAAATCAAACTAATTTTGTCTCATAGAGGATACCACGTCACTTTTTATACAGGAAGTCCTCGAGTTACGACTCACTCAACCTACGACGTTTCGACTTTACGACGTCCGTGCCTCGACTGCCATTTTGTCCCCAGCACCATAGTGTTTCTGCCTAGCTAGTGCATAGTGTTTGTCTGTGTTTGTGCGCCGGGAGTATCTTTGCCTTTTTCACCCTCCTTTTTTCACACTCTCAGCAGTAATGGTAAGTACAGAATCTTATTTTTTTAGTTTAATATATTTTAGTTTCTTTATACGAAGTGTTAACCTTTCCTGCTACGGTCACCTGACCGTGGTCGGGAGACGCAGGGGTTAACTCCCTTCTCTCGTTGCACAGCTGAGCTGGGTGGCGGCAACAATAAACGCACGAAGCACCGATTTGCTGCTTTAATGGCTTTATTAGCTCCTCTCCACATTCAATGTCAACGGGTCCTCCGCTAATCGGTACTCTTCCCCGGTTGCCGTTACTACACTTGCCACTGTACACTCGCACCGGCGCGCACTCCTTACTCCTTCACAGTCCCACCGGACAATGCCTGCGCAGTCCCGTCTCACTCACACATCGACGCACACGCCCACACACACTGAGCTTGCTGTCACAATCACGTGGGACAATACCCGTTGAATACCAGAAGTATTTCGACGTAAATTTCCACTTTAACGGTGAAATGATTTTACCTCTTTTGAATATCTCTGTTTTTTAAAGGTGTCCCAAAGGTGATTGTTTTAATAATTTATAGGTCTCCAAGATACAATAGAAAATTTATGGAGGATTTTTCATAACTGCTGTCAGTTATTTGTACTGACTACAACAATTTTGTCATAACGGAAGACATTAACGTTCATGTTGACAATAACATGGAAAAAAAATCTAAAGAACTCTCTGCTATACTAGACAGATTTGACCTCTCTCAACATATCAAGAGTCCAACCCACACTCAAGGTCACATCTTCGACCTGGTCATCTCAAAGGATGTTGAAATTCTATGAATTGACATAAAGGATATGGCTATTTGTGATCATTTTTGTGCATTCTTTGAATTAAAGATTCGTCTTCTTCAGTTCAGACAACCTCTATGTGTATCAAGAAAAGGTACATAAATGAGAGTACCGCGACTAAGTTTATGGAGACCATTGCTGTGCCAAAAACTGTGAATGCTGAGACACTTGATGAACTTTTGGATGATTTCACCTGTAAAATCTCAAATGTCATGAATGCTGTCGCTCCTATTAAGAGACAATCTTGAGGCGACCTAGAACACCGTGGAGGAGCACAATGATGGTAAAGACCCCTAAATCAAAGTGTAGGAAAGCAGAACGTAAGTGGAGAAAAACAAAACTCCAAATTGACGATGACCTCCACAGACAAAGTCTTTGTAATTTTAACCAAGCGTTAGTCAGAATGTTTTTAAATCCAGGTTCAAAACTCTTCTTTTTTCTCATGCTTTTTAGAGCATTTCCACTTTTAAATGATATTTCTTGCACTGCATGTTGTTTTAATTGGTGGCCGACTGGTTGGCACATCTGCCTCACAGTTATGAGGACCGGGGTTCAAATCCTGACCCCGCTTGTGTGGAGTTTGCATGTTCTCCCCGTGCCTGGGTGGGTTTTCTCCGGGCACTCCGGTTTCCTCCCACATCCCAAAAACATGCGTGGTAGGTTGATTGGAGACGCTAAATAGGTGTGAATGTGGGTGCGAATGGTTGTTTTTTTCTATGTGCCCTGCGATTGGCTGATGACCGGTTCAGGGTGTACCCCGCCGCCCGCCCGAAGATAGCTGGGATAGGCTCCAGCAGCCCGCGACCCTAGTGAGGATAAGCGGTAAAGAAAATGGATGGATGGATGTTTTTAATGTTTATAAGATGGGTTTTTATTTGTTTTTAAATGCTTTTAATCATGTAAAGCAGTCGTCCCCAACCACTGGTCCGCAGACCGGTACCGGGCCGTGAGGCATTTGTTACCGGGCTGCAGAGAAAAAAATGACCAATTTATATAATTTCTGTTGAATTGCAAGTCGCGTGTCTATGTGTTTTATTTTGAAAATCGGCCGGCTCTTCTCCGCCGCACCAGCTGCATGTCTCATTTGACACGTTGAGACTCGAACGCTTCTGTTTCCCGTCCGAGCGGGCTGGCTAACGGCGGGAAAGCTCAAAGAACGAAATCAGTTCATTACGTTTACTTTGAAGATTTGTTCTTTTGAACAAAACGTTCCTGAACGAAACAACACTATATAACTACTAAATACGGGTTTATCGCAACTCCTTTCATCCAAGCTTCTCCAGCTCAGCGTCTCACCTGCCATCTGCCAGTGGATTTACAGCTTTCTGACGGGCAGGACACAGCAGGTCAGGCTGGGGGAGGCCACCTCATCCACACGCAGCATCAGCACTGGGGCGCCACAAGGTTGTGTCCTCTCTCCGCTGCTCTTCTCTCTCTACACGAACGACTGCACCTCAGCGAACCCGACTGTCAAACTCCTGAAGTTTGCAGATGACACCACTGTCATCGGCCTCATCAAGGACGGTGACGAGTCTGCATATCGACAGGAAGCGGAGCGGCTGGAGCTGTGGTGCGGCCGACACAACCTGGAGCTGAACACGCTCAAGACTGTAGAGATGATCGTGGACTTCAGGAGGCATCCTTCGCCACAGCTGCCCCTCACGTTGTCCAGCTGCCTTGTGTCAACCGTCAAGACCTTCAAGTTCCTGGGAATTACAATCTCCCAGGACCTGAAGTGGGCGACCAACATCAACTCCGTCCTAAAAAAGGCCCAGCAGAGGATGTACTTCCTGCGGCTTCTGAGAAAGCACGGCCTGCCACCGGAGCTGCTGAGACAGTTCTACACAGCGGTCATCGAATCAGTCCTGTGTTCTTCCATCACAGTCTGGTTTGGTGCTGCTACAAAAAAGGACAAACTCCGACTGCAACGGACAATCAAAACTGCTGAAAGGATTGTCGGTACCCCCCTACCCACCCTTGAGGACTTGCACGCTGCCAGAACTAAGACAAGGGCGTGCAAATTCCTCTCGGACCCTCCCCACCCGTCACCAGCTCTTCCAGCTCCTTCCCTCTGGTAGGCGCCGATCAATGCAAACTAGAACTAGTAGACATTCCAACAGCTTCTTCCCTCTTGCAATCAACTTCTTAAACAGCTAACCTATAATTCCATTACAACAAGCTGGCAATTTTTTGACTTGAGTTCGTTGTCACATTTCTGTGGCGCCAATTATGTATTACTCGTGCACTCACTGTAGTTGTCTCGCCATGCTGCACTATTTGCATATACTGGCCACTCATGCCAGAGTAGCATCTCCTCCATTTGCACGCTGATTGAGGAGTATCTGTAACATTTGCACAACCATTGTCCCAGATTATCGCACTACTCGTCACTTTAAACCGCATACACTCCTTGAAGTCTCAGCGCCCTTTGCACAATGGTCATTGCACCGGACTATTGCGATATTAGTCATTTGAACTGCTATAAGTGCAAGAGGACTCTGCATCTTTTTGCACAATATTTTTTTGTCAATGTCTTTATGTCTCCAAAGTGTTCTGTAAATTGACTGTCGGTTGTACTAGAGTGGCTCCAACTACCGGAGACAAATTCCTTGTGTGTTTTGGACATACTTGGCAAATAAAGATGATTCTGATTCTGACTAACTCTCATGCACCAAGTCCGCTCTGATACAGATACAGTCGTAGGTTGCTGCTCGACACAGGCAGAACTACTTTTACGGAGTTAAAAGTCTACTCTCATTGAGGAGCTACAGCAGTCTTGTCTGGCTGCCTACAATAACTCCGACTCCCACTCCTGCATCGCACCCACAGTGGACGCACCACGAACGGAGGAGGAAGCAGAAGCGAGGCAAGTGTGTGTGTGTGTGTGCGTGTGTAAAATATGTTCTAAAAATACTTTGGTTTGGCTTGTACTGCTAGACTGTATTTTCAGCTGATGGATACCATTGTTATTGTCGTCGTAGCGGAAACGGATGCACTATGCGCTCAGAATTACAGCATAAAATTGAAGGTAATTTAACAGGGAATATATGCGCACTTAAATGACCCCTTTCACTGTGGTGTTTTTATGTGTGTTGCATTGTATTTCAACAACTTTAACAGTTAAGTCAAATATATACTTAAGGATCCAAACCAAAAGTTGTGCTTTTTAGCTAGCTGGACGAGATCCTTCCTGTTTTCTACAATTTCCTGACGTTTACTCAGGTAAAAAAAAAAAAAAAAAAAAAAGACCGAATTTACTTTCCGCGCACATTATATAATTGTGCACCATTGTTGTTTTAGGATTTCCAAAGTATACATCATGAATGTGGACACTCGAGACGTAAAACGTTACAACCAATAAGAGTTACTGTCGAGTCACTTAACGTAAATGGTCTTGAAAAATTATTTTCTTCCAGTAAATTCGTCGTTGTCATGAACGGAACAGAGGATACGAGCCAAAAATGCACGACTCCAAAACAAAGTGACAGTTTCAAAAAAGAGAGGTTTAATTTACGGGCAGAGGTCGGTACACAGGCAGGCAATCCAAAAAAGGCAACATTAACCAAAAACATGAGGCAAAAAGGAGAGGTTGATAATCGGAACAGGCTCAAGTCTTACTGTGAGTCTGTGACGTGGAAACAAGGAATGCTGGAACGCGACGACAAGGTACAACGAACTGGCGACGAGAGAGAATGAGATAAGGGGTTAAATACAAGGGGTAATTCGGGTGAACGAGGCACAGGTGGTGAAGATGCTCTCAGGAGCAGGTGTGTGTGAAACAGGGGGAAGACAAAAACCAGAACACACACCGATGACGTCCCTAGCGCAGCAGCATCTGGCGGGCTCGCTCCTAGGTCCTCCTGCAGTATCTCACCAAGGTCATTGCCGCTGAACTGTGGACTCAGGGGCTATGGCAGGAAACAGAGATGGTTGGTAACCATGCACAATGTGAAAAGGCGATAGACCAGTGGATGCAGAGGGGAGGGAATTGTGGGAGAATTCGCCCCAAACCAGTTTCTGAGACCAGGATCGCGGCTCCTGTGAAGCGAGACATCGAAGCCCAGTCTCCAGGTCCTGGTTCAGCCTCTCAGTTTGGCCGTTGGTTTCAGGGTGAAACCCAGATGACAGACTGACGGTAGCACCTATGAGATTGCAAAACTCCTTCCAAAATTGCGAAATGAATTGGGGACCCCTATCAGACACCACATTCTTGGGGAAACCATGGAACCTGAATACCTGATTAATTATTAACTCTGCAGTATCTTTAGCTGAGGGGAGTTTCAGGAGTGCAATGAAGTGAGCCATTTTCGAGAACCGGTCAACAACTGTGAGAATTGTGGTATTTCCTTTCGAGGCCGGAAATCCTGTCACAAAGTCTACGGAAATGTCTGACCAAGGACGTTGTGGTATTGGCAGGGGTCGCAACTCCCCAGAAGGACGTTGACGAGAGGGCTTGTTAGCAGCACATACCTGGCAAGCATTGACGTAATCAATAACATCCCTCCTAACAGTAGGCCACCAAAAGCGCTGTTCGACCACTGATTGCGTTTTGGCAATGCCTGGGTGACATACAGTACGGTTCGTGTGAGCCCAGTGGATGACTCTTCCCCTTAAGGTCGGAACCACATAAAGCCTGTTTTCAGGGCAATCTTCAGGGCTAAGTGTTTTTCAGAGCCTCTTTAACTGCAGTTTCAACATCCCAAACAAAAGCGGAAATGAAACATGACTTGGGCAAAATAGTCTGAGGGTCGGACTAAGAATTCTCTTCGCAGAAAATACGTGACAAAGCATCTGGCTTACCATTTTTAGAACCAGGTCGGTAGTATAACATGAAATTAAATCTAGTGAAGAACAGAGCCCATCTAGCTTGCCTCGCATTTAATCTTTTAGCAGATTTAATATATTCAACGTTCTTGTGATCTGTCCATACTAAAAACGGAGTCTGTGCCCCCTCTAGCCAGTGCCTCCACTCCATCAAAGCCATCTTGAGTGCCAGCAGTTCACAGTCACCAATGACATAATTTCTCTGTCTGTCTGTCTGTCAGTGAGGAACTGTCAGTTTGGGAATATAAAGCAAAGAGAAGGAAAACGTTGGACGGAGCCCATGGTTCGATCACAATTAAGGGATGGAGAAGAGGTGAATTCTGTGAGAGAATTGTTTCTTGAGGAAGTAACCACTGAGCTAGACCAGCACAAGAAGACTACCGAAAGATTGAAACATAACTTTAGTTGTACGTCATGAACTCGCAAATCCAAATGAATACGCATTGGACGGGGATGAAATTAGTTGGTTTAAATGCACTGGACGGGGCCAGTTGTTGGATCCCGAAGAAGGAATTGAGAAGAGCCGAAGACTGCATCGAATTACTTCTTGAGGAAGTAACCGCTGAGCTGAGTTACATTTTCTTTGAAATTAGGAAATATATTGTATTTCAGTGTCGCTCCTGGCGAGCGCACATGCATCTGCAACGCAGCACTGCACACTTGAAAAACGTTCTCGTCTTGACCAAACAAGTAACACTAGAGGATGCCATGTTCCTGATGAAACAGTAAATTAAACAGCTGCAGCTCGGGTTCTGACCAGAACAAAGAGGTCAGAGCATATTACTCCAATTCTAAAGTCTTTACACTGGCACCCAGTCAGCTTTAAAATAGATTTTAAAGTTCTGTTACTGGTCTATAAATTATTAAATGGTTGCAGTCCTGAATACACGACAGAAATGCTAATCGGATATAAACCCAGTCGGGCTCTGAGATCTCCAGACTCAGGTCAAATAATGGAGCACAGAGTCCAAAGTAAACATGGTGAAGCAGAATTTAGCTATTAGGCTGCACACAAATGGAATAACTTGCCAACAGAAGTGAAGTCAGCCCCAAGTGTGCATGTTTTTAAGTCCACTCTTAAACTCTTCTTTTTTCCCATGCTTTTTAGAGCATTTCCACTTTTAAATGATATTTCTTGGACTGTAAGCTGTTTTCATGGTACTTTAATTTTTTTCTCTTTGTTTTAAATGTTTATGAGCTGTTTTTCTTTGTATTTAAATGCTTTTAATCATGTAAAGCACATTGAGTTGCCTTGTGTATGAAATGTGCTATATAAATAAATTTCCTTTGCTTTAAATGTCGGCTTAATTCTCTAAAATTACAACAGCTATAACAAAACATTTATATTATCAAATTCACGATCACAAAGAAAATCAAAGGTGTCTATATATATATATAAATATATTAAAAGCACTGGACAGCACCCATGGTTCGATCTCTTAGAAGGGATTGAGAAGAGATGAATTCTGCAGTAGAATTATTTCAAGAGGAAGTAACCACTGAGCTCCACCAGTGCAGACCAGCAATGGGAAAATTTTATCCTAATATAAAACCCAAGTTCCGTGACCCAAAATTGGGTTTGGACGTGAGACATTCTATGGCACACAAACGCACAGTGGTTACGTAATGTATATAAACTACTGATTGGTCACAATAGATAAATATGCTAAATATTGCAGTCCAATTGTACTACTCTGCGTTCGAAGATAATGACGGGAATAATTATGTTGGAACCTATTTCGGAAGTCAAAGCAAGATGCTGGATGTGCGCCTTTCCTATAAATATCAAACAGCTTATAGAGTCTTCTGCTTATCGGCATACTACCCTGAGAATACCTGATCTTGGAAGCTAAGCAGGGGTGGGTCTGGTTTGTACTTGGGTGGGAGGCTGGGTGGTCATACCAGGTATTGTAAGCAGTTTGTGCCAGATGGACGGATTCAGGGTTAAAACAATGCCCACTTTTTGGCTCTGAGATCTACAGACTCAGAAGCAGAACCATCTTTATTTGCCAAAAATATAAAAAACACAGAAGGAATTAAAATTATTATTATTTTTTTTACAATTGTGCAAATGATTCAGAGTCATTAGCAATTTAGAGCAGTTTGAAATGACTAATCGAGTGATAATCTGGTACAGTGACGATTGTGCAAATGGTGCAGACACTTCAAGAAATTTAAGCAGTTTAAAGTGACGAGTAGTGCAATAATCTGGAACAGTGTCAATTGTGCAAATGATGCAGATGCTTCTCAAGCACATGAGTGTCCAGTATTGGTTAACAAAAGATATGCCAAAAGTGCAGAGTGACGAGACTACAATAATGAGTGCGCAAATAATGTATAAATTGGCCCGACAGAGATGTGACAACAATCTGAAGACAAGATTGGCAGCATGTTACAATGGAATCAGAATCATCTTGATTTGCCAAGTATGTCCAAAACACACACAAGGAATTTGTCTCCGGTAGTTGGAGCCGCTCTAGTACGACAACAGACAGTCAATTGACAGAGAACACTTTTGAGGAGTGTATGCACTTTAAAGTGACGAGTAGTGCGATAATCTGGGACAATGTTGATTGTGCAAATGTTGCAGGTACTCCTCAGTCAGTGTGCAAATGGAGCAGATGCTACTCTGGCATGAATGACCAGTATTGGTCAACAACAGATATGCAAAGACTACTACAGTGAGTGCAAAAGTAATATATAATTGGCCCCACAGAAATGTGACAACAAACTCAAGACAAAAAATTGCCAGGAAGAGGGAAGAACCTGTTGGAATGTCTGCTAGTTCTAGTTTGCAGTTTGCATTGATCGGTAGCGCCTACCTGAGGGAAGGAGCTGGAAGAGCTGGTGACCGGGATGTGGAGGGTCCGAAAGAATTTTGCACGCTCTTGTCTTAGTTCTGGCAGCGTGCAAGTCCTCAAGGGTTGGTAGGGGTGTACTGACAATCCTTTTTGAGGACGGAGTTGAAGTTGGTCGCCCACTTTAGGTCCTGAGAGACTGTAATTCCCAGGAACTTCCCAGACAGCTGGACAGCGTGAGGGGCAGCTGTGGCGAAGGATGCCTCCTGAAGTCCACGATCATCTCTAGAGTCTTAAGCGTGTTCAGCTCCAGGTTGTGTCGGCCGCACCACAGCTCCAGCCGCTCCACTTCCTGTCGATATGCAGACTCGTCACCGTCCTTGATGAGGCCGATGACAGTGGTGTCATCTCCAAACTTCAGGAGTTTGACAGCCAGGTGCGCTGAGGTGCAGTCGTTCGTGTAGAGAGAGAAGAGCAGCAGATAGAGGACACAACCTTGGGGCGCCCCAGTGCTGATGCTGCGTGTGGATGAGGTGGCCTCCCCCAGCCTGACCTGCTGTGTCCTGCCCGTCAGAAAGCTGTAAATCCACTGGCAGATGGCAGGTGAGATGCTGAGCTGGAGAAGCTTGGCGGAAAGGAGTTCAGGGATGAGGGTGTTGAACGCTGTGCTGAAGTCCACGAACAGGATCCTCGCGTAGGTCCCTGCACTGTCAAGGTGTTCTAGGATGAAGTGCAGTCCCAAGTTGACTGCGTTATCCACAAACCTGTTCGCTCGTTAGGCAAACTGCACGGGGTCCAGCAGGGGACCTGTGACGCTCTTGAGGTGGTCCAGCGCGAGACGTTCAAAGCACTTCATGACCACAGATGTCAAGGAAACAGGCCTGTAGTCATTTAGACCCAAGATTGCAGATTTCTTGGGGACTGGAATAATGGTGGAGCATTTGAAACAGGATGGTACTTCGCACAGTTCCAGAGATCTATTGAAGATCTGTATGAAGACTGGAGCGAGCTGGTCCGCGCAGACTTTGAGGCAGGATGGGGAGACATGGTCTGGGCCTGCCGCTTTGTTAATCTTTTGTTGTTTGAAGATGCGTCTCACATCCTCTTCATGGATGGTTAACGCAGAAGTCAGAGGTGTGATTGTGGTCGGGGGTGCGGCCGGGTGGGTGTGGGGTGTGAAAGTGTCCTTTTCAAATCTGCAGTAGAAGGTATTCAAGTCGTTGGCTAGTGTGCTATTGTTCTCAGCTTGGGGGGATCGTCGCATGTAATTAGTCAGCGATTGGAATGCATGCCAGACTGATTTAGTTTAGCGCTAAACTGTTTTTCCAACTTTGCCGCATAGTTCCTCTTCGCAATGTTAATTTCCTTAGTCAGCTGGTTTCTAGCGCGATTATACAGGGCCCTGTCCCCGCTCTGATATGCGTCCTCCTTAGCTTGGCGAAGCTGCTTAAGTTTAGCCGTGAACCACGGCTTGTTGTTGTCGAATGTGCGAAATGATTTTGTTGGTACACACACATCTTCACAAAAACTGATATTGTCATGAACGGAACAGCGGATAGGACCCAAAAATGCACGACTCCAAAACAAATGGACAGTTTCCAAAAAGAGAGGTTTAATAGACGGGCATTGGTTGGTACACAGGCAGGCAATCCAAGAAAGGCAACAGTATCCAAAAACATGAGGCAATGAGGCAAGGTCGATAATCGGAACAGGGTCAAGCCTTACTGTGAGTCTATGACGTGGAAACAAGGAATGCTGGAACGCGACGACAAGGTACAACGAACTGGCAACGAGAGGGAATGAGACACGAGGTTAAATACAATAGGTAATTAGGGTGAACGAGGCACAGGTGGTGAAGATGCTCACAGGAGCAGGTGTGTGTGAAACAGGGAGGGGAAGACACACACACATGACAGTACCCCCCCCTTAACGGCCGGCCCCAGACGGCCCTGGGGCCCCTGGATGTGCAACGTGGAAGTCCCGAATGAGCGAATCATCCATGAAAAATGCAGACGGTACCCATGAACGTTCCTCAGGCCCATAGCCCTCCCAGTCCACCAGATATTGAAACCCCCTCCCCCGCCGACGAGATGACAACAGCCGCTTCACAGAGAAGACAGGGCCCCCATCCACAAACCGGGGGGAGGAGGGGGCCTGGAAGTCGGGACCAGAGGAGACTCCCGGGCTGGCTTGAGTAGGCTGACGTGAAAAGCAGGGTGGACCCGCATCGACCTTGGGAGCCTCAGCTTCACGGTGACAGAGTTGATGATTTTTGTGATGGGGAAGGGCCCAATGAACCTGGGAGCGAGCTTCTTGGACTCCACCCGGAGTGGAATATGCTTGGTCAAGAGCCAAACTCGCTGACCCACTTTGTAGTTCGGGGCCGGTGTCCTCCGACGGTCAGCAGCGGCCTTGTAGGACCGTCCCTGGCGCAGCAGCATCTGGCGGGCTCGCTCCCAGGTCCTCCTGCAGCGTCTCACCAAGGTTAATGCCGCTGGAACTGTGGATTCTGAGGCTATGGCAGGAAACAGAGATGGTTGGTAACCATGCACAACGTGAAAAGGCGATAGACCAGTGGATGCAGAGGGGAGGGAATTGTGGGAGAATTCGACCCAAACCAGTTTCTGAGACCAGGATCGCGGCTCCTGTGAAGCGAGACATCGGAGCCCAGTCTCCAGGTCCTGGTTCAGCCTCTCAGTTTGGCCGTTGGTTTCAGGATGAAACCCAGATGACAGACTGACGGTAGCACCTATGAGATTGCAAAACTCCTTCCAAAATTGCGATATGAATTGGGGACCCCTATCAGACACCACATTCTTTGGGAAACCATGGAACTTAAAAACCTGATTAATCATTAGCTCGGCAGTGTCTTTAGCTGAGGGGAGTTTTGGAAGTGCAATGAAGTGTGCCATCTTAGAGAACCTGTCAACAACTGTAAGAATGGTGGTATTGCCTTTAGAGGCCGGTCATCCTGTCACAAAGTCTACGGAAATGTCTGACCAAGGACGTTGTGGTATAGGCAGGGGTCGGAACTCCCTAGAAGGACGTTGATGAGAGGGCTTGTTAGCAGCACATACCTGGCAAGCATTGACGTAATCGATAACATCCCTCCTAACATTAGGCCACCAAAAGCGCTGTTCGACCACTGATTGGGTCTTGGCAATGCCTGGGTGACATACAGTTCGGTTCGTGTGAGCCCAGTGGATGACTCTTCCCCTTAAGGTCGGAACCACATAAACACTGTTCTCAGGGCAATCTTCAGGGCTAGGAGTGTCTTTCAGAGCCCCTTTGACCGCAGTTTCAATGTCCCAAACAAACGCGGAAATGAAACATGATTTAGGCAAAATAGTCTTAGGGTCGGACGAATGCAGCCCTATGGGGGGCACAAGTCAGTGCAAACTGTAGGCCGGTCCCAAGCCCGGATAAATGCAGAGGGTTGCGTCAGGAAGGGCATCCGGCTTAAAACCTTGCCAAACAAATATTAGCGTTCATCCAAAGAATTCCATACCAGATCGGTCGTGGCCCGGGTTAACAACGTCCGCCACCGGCGCCGTCAACCTGCAGGGCACCGTTGGAAATTCAGCTACTGTGGGTCGAAGTCAAAGAAGAAGAAGAAGAAGAGGTGGAAAGCGGGTTCTTCGGCAGAAAGAGAAGAGGAAAACACAGAGCCTAGAACTGAATGTGGGGACTTTGAATGTTGGGACTACGACAGGAAAATCTCGGAAGTTGGTTGACATGATGATTAGGAGAAAGGTTGATATATTGTGTGTCCAGGAGACCAGGTGGAAAGGCAGTAAGGCTAGAAGTTTAGGGGCAGGGTTTAAATTATTTTACCATGGTGTAGATGGGAAGAGAAATGTAGTCGGGGTTATTTTAAAAGAAGAGTTGGCTAAGAATGTCTTGGAGGTGAAAAGAGTATCAGATCGAGTGATGAGGCTGAAATTTGAAATTGAGGGTGTTATGTGTAATGTGATTAGTGGCTATGCCCCACAGGTAGGATGTGACCTAGAGGTGAAAGAGAAATTCTGGAAGGAGCTAGATGATGTAGTTCTGAGCATCCCAGACAGAGAGAGAGTCGTAATTGGTGCAGATTGTAATGGACGTGTTGGTGAAGGTAATAGGGGTGATGAAGAAGTGATGGGTAAGTACGGCATCCAGGAAAGGAACTTGGAGGGACAGATGGTGGTAGACTTTGCAACAAGGATGCAAATGGCTGTAGTGAACACTTTTTTCCAGAAGAGGCACGAACATAGGGTGACCTACAAAAGCGGCGGTAGAAGCGCACAGGTGGATTACATCTTGTGCAGACGATGTAATTGGAAGGAGGTTACCAACTGTAAGGTAGTGGTAGGGGAGAGTGTGGCTAGACAGCATAGGATAGTGGTGTGTAAGATGACTCTGGTGGTGGGGAGGAAAATTAGGAAGACAAAGGCAGAGAAGAGAACCATGTGGTGGAAGCTGAGACAGGATGAGTGTTGTGCAGCTTTTCGGGAAGAGGTGATACAGGCTCTCGGTGGACGGGAGGAGCTTCCAGAAGACTGGACCACTGCAGCCAAGGTGATCAGAGAAGCAGGCAGGAGAGTACTTGGTGTATCTTCTGGCAGGAAAGGAGAGAAGGAGACTTGGTGGTGGAACCTCACAGTACAGGAAATCATACAAGGAAAAAGGTTAGCTAAGAAGAAGTGGGACACTGAGAGGACTGAGGAGAGGCGAAAGGAATACATTGAGATGCGACACAGGGCAAAGGTAGAGGTGGCAAAGGCCAAACAAGAGGCATATGATGACATGTATGGCAGGTTGGACACTAAAGAAGGAGAAAAGGATCTATACAGGCTGGCCAGACAGAGGGATAGAGATGGGAAGGATGTGCAGCAGGTTAGGGTGATTAAGGATAGAGATGGAAATATGTTGACTGGTGCCAGCAGTGTGCTAGCTAGATGGAAAGAATACTTCGAGGAGTTGATGAATGAGGAAAATGATAGAGAAGGGAGAGTAGAAGAGGCAAGTGTGGTGGACCAGGAAGTGGCAATGATTAGTAAGGGGGAAGTTAGAAAGGCATCAAAGAGAATGAAAAATGGAAAGGCAGTTGGTCCTGATGACATTCCTGTGGAGGTATGGAAGCATCTAGGAGAGGTGGCTGTGGAGTTTTTGACCAGCTTGTTCAATAGAATTCTAGAAGATGCCTGAGGAATGGAGGAAAAGTGTACTGGTGCCCATTTTTAAGAACAAAGGTGATGTGCAGAGCTGTGGCAACTATAGAGGAATAAAGTTGATGAGCCACACAATTAAGTTATGGGAAAGAGTAGTGGAGGCTAGACTCAGGTCAGAAGTGAGTATTTGCGAGCAACAGTATGGTTTCATGCCTAGAAAGAGTACCACAGATGCATTATTTGCCTTGAGGATGTTGATGGAAAAGTACAGAGAAGGTCAGAAGGAGCTACATTGTGTCTTTGTAGATCTAGAGAAAGCCTATGACAGAGTACCCAGAGAGGAACTGTGGTACTGCATGCGGAAGTCTGGAGTGGCAGAAAAGTATGTTAGAATAATCCAGGACATGTACGAGGGCAGCAGAACAGCGGTGAGGTGTGCTGTAGGTGTGACAGAAGAATTTAAGGTGGACGTGGTACTGCATCAGGGATCAGCCCTGAGCCCCTTCCTTTTTGCAGTGGTGACAACAGGAAGCAGAGCTGGAGGTGGCGGAAATGAAGATGTTGAGGTTCGCTCTTGGAGTGACCAGGTTGGATAAAATTATCAAGATGGCGCCTACCAGTGTGGTCGCCTCGGTAACGCGCTCTCTAGTATTGTCTTTGTTTTTGTGTTTTTTGTCCGTCTTTGGAGACCTTACACGACTCACTTACACAAGGGGAGACCTGCTAACCATCAAAGAGTCTACTCCGGACTTTCTGTCACCAACTTTCGAATATCCGCTCAGTTTTTTCCCCGAGTTACTCACCGGAGCGGCGTCCGCGGTTTTCGGCGCATGGAGACGGAAGCGTCGCCACAGAGGGAAGCGAGCAGGCATTCAGGTGAAACTCCGCAAGAGAGGACACAGATTGGCGTTCCCGTCGATCCACCTCGCGAATGTACGCTCCCTACCCAACAAAATGGACGAGCTTCATCTTCTGTTAAAGACCAGTAAAGACTTCGGACGTTCCGCGGCCATGTGCTTCACGGAGACCTGGCTTTGCAACGCTGTACCCGATGGCGCTGTTATGCTTCCCGGTTTCCATATTCATCGAGCGGACCGCGACATGGAATCATCGGGGAAAACAAAGGGCGGCGGGATATGCCTCTATATCAACGAAAAATGGTGTACGGACGTCACGGTGCTCAGCACACACTGCAGCCCGCATTTGGAGTCGCTATTCGTAAACTGTAAACCATTCTACTCCCCACGTGAGTTTGCATCATTCATTCTCGCTGGCGTCTATATTCCGCCTCAAGCTAACACGAACGTCGCATTGCTAACGCTCGCCGATCAAGTCAACGAAATTGAAAAAAAACACCCCGACTCACCCCTCATTATTCTTGGGGACTTTAACAAAGCTAAACTCAACCACGAACTCCCTAAATACAAGCAGCACATCGACTGTCCTACCAGGGAAAATAATACTTTAGACCACTGCTACACCACGGTAAAAAACGCATACCGTGCTATACCTCGTGCAGCCTTGGGCTCGTCTGATCACTGCTTAATTCACTTAATACCGACGTACAGGCAAGAACTTAAATGTGCGAAGCCTACAGTGAAAACAGTCAAAAAGTGGACAAATGAAGCCAAGATGGAACTTCAAAGCTGCTTAGACTGCACAGACTGGAGTGTCTTTGAAAATTCAGCTGGCAGCCTGGATGAATATACGGACACTGTTACATCCTATATCAGTTTCTGTGAAGAGGTCTGTGTTCCAACAAAATCATTTCGCACATTCAACAACAATAAGCCGTGGTTCACTGCTAAACTTAAGCAGCTTCGCCAAGCTAAGGAGGACGCATATCAGAGCGGGGACAGGGCCCTGTATAATCGAGCTAGAAACCAGCTGACCAAAGAAATTAACATTGCAAAGAGGATCTATACAGCAAAGTTGGAAAAACAGTTTAGCGCAAACGACTCTAAATCAGTCTGGCATGCATTCCAGTCGCTGACTAATTACAAGCGACGATCCCCCCAAGCTGAGAACAATAGCACACTAGCCAACGACTTGAATACCTTCTACTGCAGATTTGAAAAGGACAGTTTCACACCACACACCAACCCGGCCGCACCCGCGACCACAATCACACCTCTGACCTCTGCGTTAACCATCCATGAACAGGATGTGAGACGCATCTTCAAACAACAAAAGATTAACAAAGCGGCAGGCCCGGACCACGTGTCTCCATCCTGCCTCAAAGTCTGCGCGGACCAGCTCGCGCCAGTCTTCACTCAGATCTTCAACAGATCACTGGAAATGTGCGAAGTTCCATCCTGCTTCAAACGCTCCACCATCATCCCAGTCCCCAAGAAACCTGTAATCTCGGGTCTGAATGACTACAGGCCTGTCGCTTTGACATCTGTGGTCATGAAGTCCTTTGAACGTCTTGTGCTGGACCACCTCAAGAGTGTCACAGGTCCCCTGCTGGACCCCCTGCAGTTTGCCTACCAAGCGAACAGATCTGCGGATGATGCAGTCAACATGGGACTGCACTTCATCCTAGAACACCTCAACAGTGCAGGGACCTACGCGAGGATACTGTTCGTGGACTTCAGCTCAGCGTTCAACACCATCATCCCTGAACTCCTTTCATCCAAGCTTCTCCAGCTCAGCGTCTCACCTGCCATCTGCCAGTGGATTTACAGCTTTCTGACGGGCAGGACACAGCAGGTCAGGCTGGGGGAGGCCACCTCATCCACACGCAGCATCAGCACTGGGGCGCCCCAAGGTTGTGTCCTCTCTCCGCTGCTCTTCTCTCTCTACACGAACGACTGCACCTCAGCGAACCCGACTGTCAAACTCCTGAAGTTTGCAGATGACACCACTGTCATCGGCCTCATCAAGGACGGTGACGAGTCTGCATATCGACAGGAAGCGGAGCGGCTGGAGCTGTGGTGCGGACGACACAACCTGGAGCTGAACACGCTCAAGACTGTAGAGATGATCGTGGACTTCAGGAGGCATCCTTCGCCACAGCTGCCCCTCACACTGTCCAGCTGCCTTGTGTCAACCGTCGAGACCTTCAAGTTCCTGGGAATTACAATCTCCCAGGACCTGAAGTGGGCGACCAACATCAACTCCGTCCTCAAAAAGGCCCAGCAGAGGATGTACTTCCTGCGGCTTCTGAGAAAGCATGGCCTGCCACCGGAGCTGCTGAGACAGTTCTACACAGCGGTCATCGAATCAGTCCTGTGTTCTTCCATCACAGTCTGGTTTGGTGCTGCTACAAAAAAGGACAAACTCCGACTGCAACGGACAATCAAAACTGCTGAAAGGATTGTCGGTACCCCCCTACCCACCCTTGAGGACTTGCACGCTGCCAGAACTAAGACAAGGGCGTGCAAAATCCTCTCGGACCCTCCCCACCCTGGTCACCAGCTCTTCCAGCTCCTTCCCTCAGGTAGGCGCTACCGATCAATGCAAACTAGAACTAGTAGACATTCCAACAGCTTCTTCCCTCTTGCAATCAACTTCTTGAACAGCTAACTTACAATTCCATTACAACAAGCTGGCAATTTTTTGACTTGAGTTCGTTGTCACATTTCTGTATTATGTATTACTCGTGCACTCACTGTAGCTGTCTCGCCGTGCTGCACTATTTGCATATAGTGGCCACTCATGCCAGAGTAGCATCTGCTCCATTTGCACACTGATTGAGGAGTATCTGTAACATTTGCACAACCATTGTCCCAGATTATCGCAGTACTCGTCACTTTAAACCGCATACACTCCTTGAAGTCTCAGTGCCCTTTGCACAATGGTCATTGCACCGGACTATTGCGATATTAGCCATTCGAACTGAGGACTCTGCATCTTTTTGCACAATTGTTGTTTGTTGTTGTTTTTTGTCAATGTCTTTATGTCTCCAAAGTGTTCTGTAAATTGACTGTCTGTTGTACTAGAGCGGCTCCAACTACCGGAGACAAATTCCTTGTGTGTTTTGGACATACTTGGCAAATAAAGATGATTCTGATTCTGATTAGAAATGTGCTCATCAGAGGGACAGCCAAGGTTCGATGTTTTGGAGACAAAGTTAGGGAGAGCAGACTTGGATGGTTTGGACACGTCCAGAGGAGAAATAGTGAGTATATTGGTAGAAGGATGATGAGGATGGAGCTGCCAGGCAAGAGAGCTAGAGGAAGACCAAAGAGAAGGTTGATGGATGTCGTGAGGGAAGACATGATGGCAGTTGGTGTTCGAGAGGAGGATGCAGGAGATAGGCTCTCATGGAAAAGGATGACGCGCTGTGGCGACCCCTAACGGGACAAGCCGAAAGGAAAAGAAGAAGAAGTCTTAGGGTCGGACAAAGAGTTCTCTTCGGAGAAAATGCGTGACAAAGCATCTGACTTACCATTTTTAGAACCAGGTCGGTAGGATAACGTAAAATTAAATCTAGTGAAGAACAGAGTCCATCTAGCCTGCCTCGCATTTAATCTTTTAGCAGTCTTGATATATTCAAGGTTCTTGTGATCTGTCCATACTAAAAACGGAGTCTGTGCCCCCTCTAGCCAGTGCCTCCAATCCATCAAAGCCACCTTGACTGCCAACAGTTCACGGTCACCAATGTCATAATTTCTCTCAGCTGGGGTCAATTTTTTGGAGAGAAAAGCACAAGGATGTAACATATCATCCTTGAGAGATTTCTGGGAGAGCACTGCTCCTATTCCGGCATCAGACGCATCGACTTCTACCACAAACTGCTGTTTGAGATCTGGCAAAGTAAGGATGGGAGCAGAGGTAAAGCTCGACTTAAGTTTTTGAAAAGCTGCCTGACAAAGCGGGTTCCATACAAAAGGTTGGTGTGGCGAGGTAAGATCATGCAAAGGAGAGGCTATTGAACTGAAATTTCTACTGAATTTTCTGTAGAAGTTTGCGAACCCTAAGAACCTTTGTACATCTTTGCGTGACGTGGGAGTAGGCCAATTAATAACTGCATCGACTTTGCAAGGGTCCATCTTGACTTCACCTTGAGCCAGGACGAAACCCAGAAAAGAAACGGAAGCCTTGTGGAACTCACATTTCTCAGCCTTGACATAGAGTTGATTCTGCAGTAACTGCTGCAAAACAGAGCGGACATGAATAATGTGAGTCTCCTCATCCGGGGAGAATATCAAAATGTCATCTAGATAAACAAAAACATAAACATTCAACATGTCACACAGGACATCGTTGACAAGGTTCTGGACACACACACATGACAGATATAGGATGTAACAGTATCCGTATATTCATCCAGGCTGCCAGCTGAATTTTCAAAGACACCCCAGTCTGTGCAGTCTAAGCAGCTTTGAAGTTCCATCTTTGCTTCATTGATCCACTTTTTCACTGTTTTCACTGTAGGCTTCGCACATTTAAGTTCTTGCCTATATGTTGGTATTAAGTGAATTAAGCAGTGATCAGACGAGCCCAGGGCTGCACGAGGTATAGCACGGTATGCATTTTTTAGCGTAGTGTAGCAGTGGTCTAAAATGTTATTTTCCCTGGTGGGACAGTCAATGTGCTGCTTGTATTGAGGGAGTTTGTGGTTGAGTTTAGCTTTGATAAAGTCCCTGAGAATAATGAGGGGTGAGTCCGGGTGGTTTTTTTCAATTTCGTTGACTTGTTCAGCGAGCATTAGCAGTGCGGCGTTCGTGTTAGCTTGAGGCGGGATGTAAACGCCAGCCATTATGCCATCCATTTTCTGAACCGCTTCTCCTCACTTCGGTCGCGGGCGTGCTGGAGCCTATCCCAGCTGTCATTGGGCAGGAGGCGGGGTACACCCTGAACTGGTTGGCAGCCAATCACAGCCAGCCAGTATGAATGATGCAAATTCATGCGGCGAGTAGAATGGCTTACAGTTCAAAAACAGCGACTCCAGATGCGGGCTGCAGTGTGTGCTGAGCTCCGAGACGTCCGTACACCATTTTTCGTTGATATAGAAGCAAATCCCGCCGCCTTTTGTTTTCCCCGATAAAACCCGGAAGCCTGACGGCACCATCGGGTACAGCCTCACAAAGCCAAGTCTCGGTAAAGCACATGGCGGCGGAACGTCCGAAGTCTTTTCTGGTCTTTATCAGAAGATGAAGCACATCCATTTTGTTAGGTCGGGAGCGTACATTCGCGAGGTGAATGGACGGAAACGCCAATCTGTATCCTCTCTTGCAGAGTTTGACTTGGATGCCGGCTCGCTGCCCTCTGTGGCGTCATCTCCATTTCCATGCGCCTCGGACCGCGGTCGCTGCTCCGGTTAGTAACTCGGGGAAAAAACTGAGCGGATTTGCGAAAGTTGGTGAAAGAAAGTCCGGAGCAGCCTCATTTATGGTTAGCAAGTCTCCCCTTGTGTAAGTGTGTCGTGTAATTTCTCCAAAGACGAACACACAAAACACAAAAACAAAAATAATACTGGAGAGCGCATAACCAAGGCGACCACGCTGGTAGGCGCCATCTTGAATTGTAAGTTAACTGTTTAGGAAGTCAATGGCAAGAGGGATGAAGCTGTTGGAATGTCTTCTAGGTTTAGTTTGCATTCATCAATAGCGCCTACCCGAGGGAAGGAGCTGGAATAGGTGGTGACCAGGATGTAGAGGGTCCAAGAAGATTTTGCATGCTCTTGTCTTAGTTCTAGCAGTGTGCAACTCCTCAAGGGTGGGTAGGGGGGATTCCGGCAATTTTTTCAGTAGTTTTGATTGTCTGTTGCAGTCTGAGTTTGTCCTTTTTTATGGCAGCACCAAACCAGGACGGATCAACACAGGACTGATTCGATGACTGCTGTGTAGAACTGCCTCAGCAGCTCCTGTGGCAGGCCGTGCTTCCTCAGAAGCCGCAGGAAGTACATCCTCTGCTGGGCCTTTTGGAGGATGGAGTTGATGTTGGGGTCCTGAGAGACTGTAATTTCCAGGAACATGAAGGTCTCGACGGTTGACACAGGGCAGTTGGACAGCGTGAGGGGCAGCTGTGGCGAAGGATGCCTCCTGAAGTCCAAGATCATGTGTGTTCAGCTCCAGGTTGTGTCGGCCGCACCACAGCTCAGCCGCTCCACTTCCTGTCAATACGCATACTCGTCACCCTCTTTGATGAGGCAGATGACTGTGGTGTCGTCTACAAACTTCAGGAGTTTGACAGCTGGGTGCATTGAGGTACAGTCTTTCGTGTAGAGAGAGAAGAGTAGCAGAGAGAGGACACATCCTTGTGGCGCCCCAGTGCTTGTGGTGTGTGTGGTAGAGGTTGTGTCACCCAGCCTCACCTGTTGTGTCCTGCCCTTCAGAAAGCTGTAAATCCACTGTCAGATGGCAGGAAAGACGCTGAGCTGGAGAAGCTTGGAGGAGAGGAGTTCGGGGATGATGGTGTTGAACGCAGAGCTGAAGTCCACAAACAGGATTCTCCCGTCAGTCCCCGCGCCGTCAAGGTGATCTATAAGATTATGTGCAGTCACATGTTGACTGCGTTATCCACAAACCTGTTTGCTCAGTAGTCAAACTGCAGGGAGTCCAGCAGAGAACCTGTGACACTCTTGAGGTGTTCCAGCATGAGGCGTTCAAAGGACTTCATGACCACAGATGTCAGGCGAAAGGCCTGTATTCATTCAGACCCGGGATTGGAGGTTTCTTGGGGATTGGGGTGTCATGGTCTGTGTTTTGGTTTGGGTTGTGTTTAGTTTTGTTCAATCTTTTCCTGTGTTCCATGTTTGTCGTGTGCTCATTAGGTTGTTGTGTCCACCTGTTCTCGTCTACTTTGTGTCGACCAATCAGCTCTCTCTAGCCACTCGTCTTGTCCAGGTGTTCCTCATTGTCTCGTCAATTTGTTTGTATTTAGTTCCCTGGTTTCTTTCAGTTCTCGTCGGTTCATTGTCGTTGTCACATGTCTTGCCATGTCATTGTCGCTCAGGTATTTCACCAGTCATGTCTTGTTTCTTGTTTTGGGTTCACTCAAGTGTTTCTTTGTTACTTTGTGTTTAGATTTTGGACTTTGTTAATTTAGCATTTAGACTTTTTCATGATCTTTGTTTTCCTTTGTTTTTGGAATTAAATATAATTTTTTGAGATTCCCGCACTCCTGCCTTGCCTCCCTGCTTCCCTGCAATTGGGTCCACCATGTTCTTGCCTTGCGTTCCTCGCCTTCGCCCTAACCACGTACGTGACATGGGGTGATGGTGGAGCGTTTGAAATAGGATGGTACTTCACACAGTTCCACAGATCTATTGATCACTGTGAAGACTGGAGCAAGCTGGTCCGCGCAGACTTTAAGGCAGGATGGGGACACACTCAGGTCAAATAGTGGAGCACAGGGTCCAAAGAAAACATTGTGAAGCAGCATTTAGCTGTTATGCGGCACACAAATGGAATAAGTTGCCAACAAAGCTTCAATCAGCCCCAAGTGTAAATGTTTTTAAGTCCAGGTTAAAAACTATTCTTTTTTTTCCTCATGCTTAGGACATTTTCATTTTTAAATGATCTTTCTTTCACTGTACGTTTTTAGTAATTTTTGTCTCTTTGTTTTCAAATGCTTTTTAGCTGTCTTGTATTTTTTTGTACTGTTTTAAAATGTTCTTTTTTGAAAACTGTTTTCAATCAAGTAAAGCACATTGAGTTACCTTGTGTATGAAATGCACAATATACAATAACTACATTTCATAGGGCTTTTACAGTAACTTACTGGCAACACTGTTGTCAGTAAATTACTGACACCACTCACTTTGTGTGGGGGTGCGGCATCCCATATTTGGAAGTGGTGACGCAACAGACTCGAATAGGTGTGTCAAACATAAGGCCCGCGGGCAAGTACCGGCCCGTCAGGGGGTCCTATCTGGCCCGTGGGGGATGGTGAACACATTAACTGCTATTTTTCAATAAAAGTAACTTTTGTTGCTAATTTTGTCCACTGCACTGACAACACTTAAATGAAACTGATCCACTTGTGAAGGCCAAACCATGCCAAGTTTCACTGTTATTGACCTTTATGTCTTTCTCACCCAAGCAAACAATATAAACATCGAGTCATCCATTTTCTGTCGTGCTTATCCTCACCAGTGACGGTTATTTTGCTAATATATTGTCTTTCTGCTATGGGACTTTATTTTAAAATTTATTTTGGAAAAGCGACCTGGTCCGGATGTCAGTACTATCACTGGTTTTACGCTATTGCGGATTTGACAAAAAATCCTTCATTTCCTGACATTTACTTCGGTAAAAAAAAAAAAGGCCGAATTTACTTTCTGCGCACATTAAATAATTGTGCACCATTGTTGTTTTAGCGTTTCCAAAGTATACGTAATGAATGTGGACACTGCTCCCTGCCCACTCGAGACGTAAAAAGTTACAATCAATAAGAGTCGCTGTCGAGTCACTTAATGTAAATGGTCTTGAAAAATTATTTTCTTCCGGTAAATTTGTCGTGGCGTATGTATTAATGATAATGTAGTTACATGAACTCTGAATTAACAATCAAGAGTAAATGTTTTAGTACATCCATCCATCCATCCATTTTCTGAGCCGCTTCTCCTCACTCGGGTCGCGGGCGTGCTGGAGCCTATCCCAGCTGTCATCGGGCAGGAAGCGGGGTACACCCTGAACTGGTTGCCAGCCAATCGCAGGGCACATATATACAAACAACCATCCGCACTCACATTCATACCTACGGGCAATTTAGAGTCTCCAATTAATGCATGTTTTTGGGATGTGGGAGGAAACCGGAGTGCCCGGAGAAAACCCACGCAGGCACGGGGAGAACATGCAAACTCCACACAGGCGGGGCCGGGGATTGAACCCGGGTCCTCAGAACTGTGAGGCTGACACTCTAACCAGTCGGCCACCGTGCCGCCTGTTTTAGTACAATGAGAGTAAAATAAATTCAGTTGACAATCAAAAAAAGAAAAAAGAAAGACTGGACGGCCGGCAATGGGTCGATCCCATCATGAGAATATTGAATTCTCAGACAGAATTCAGCCGAAGTAACCACTGAACTACCCTAGAGTATTGCACATTCAGCGAAAAGATATTTTTATAGCTACATTACTCTAATTCCAAGGTTTAAAGAATCATATGTCATAGTACGAAGATGGTGTGACTTATACAATTTGGGTTCAATTGACGAGGAAGTGTCACTTTGGGAATATAAAGCAAAGAGAAGGAAAACGCTGGACGGCGCCCGTGGTTCAATCCCAAGTAAGGGATGGAGAAGAGGTGAAATCTGTGAGAGAATTGTTTCTTGAGGAAGTAACCACTGAGCTAGACCAGCACAAGAAGACTACCGAAAGATTGAAACATAACTTTAGTTGTACGTCATGAACTTGCAAATCCAAACGAATACGCATCGGATGGGGGTGAAAATAGTTGGTTTAAATGCACTGGACGGGGCCAGTTGTTGGATCCCGAAGAAGGAATTGAGAAGAGCCTAAGTCTGCGGTCAAATTACTTCTCGAGGAAGTAACCGCTGAGCTGAGTTACCTTTTTTTTTTTTAAATTAGGAAATATATTGTATTTCAGTGTCGCTCCTGGCGAGCGCACATGCATCTGCAACGCAGCACAGCACACTTGAAAAACGTTCTCCTCTTGACCAAACAAGTAACACTAGAGGATGCCACGTTCCTGATGAAACAGTAAATTAAACAGCTGCAGCTCATTCAGAATGCTGCAGCTCGGATTCTGACCAGAACAAAGTGTTCAGAGCATATTACTCCAGTTCTAAAGTCTTTACACTGGCACCCAGTCAGCTTTAAAATAGATTTTAAAGTTCTGTTACTGGTTTATAAATCACTAAATGGTAGAAGTCCTGAATACACGAAAGAAATGCTAATCGGATATAAACCCACTCGGGCTCTGAGATCTCCAGACTCAGGTCAAATAATAGAGCACAGACTCCAAAGTAAACATGGTGAAGCAGAATTTTGCTATTAGGCTGCACACAAATGGAATATATATATTATCAAATTCACAATCACAAAGAAAATCAAAGACGTCTATATATATATATATATATATATTTTTTTTTAATCACTGGACAGAGGGCGGCACGGTGGACGACTGGTTAGAGCGTCAGCCTCACAGTTCTGAGGTGCGGGGTTCAATCCCCGTCCCCGCCTCTGTGGAGTTTGCATGTTCTCCCCGTGCCTGCGTGGGTTTTCTCCGGGCACTCCGGTTTCCTCCCACATCCCAAAAACATGCATGAATTGGAGACTCTAAATTGCCCGTAGGCATGACTGTGAGTGCGAATGGTTGTTTGTTCCTATGTGCCCTGCGATTGGCTGGCAACCAGTTCAGGGTGTACCCCGCCTCCTGCCCGATGACAGCTGGGATAGGCTCCAGCACCCCCGTGACCCTAGTGAGGAGAAGCGGCTTAGAAAATGGATGGATAATCACTGGACAGAGCCCATGGTTCGATCCCTTGGAAGGGATTGAGAAGAGATGAATTCTGCAGTAGAATTATTTCTAGAGGAAGCAACCACTGAGCTCCACCAGTGCAGACCAGCAATGGGAAAATTTAATTCTTATACAAAACTCTAGTTCCGTGACCCAAAATTGGGTTTGGACGTGAGACATCGCACACAAACGCACAGTGTTTACGTAATGTATATCAGAATCAGAATAAGAATAAGAATCATCTTTATTTGCCAAGTATGTCCAAAAAACACACAAAGATAAATATACTAAATATTGCAGTCCAATTGTACTACTGTGTTAGAAGATAATGACAGGAATAGTTATGTTGCAACCGATTTCGGAAGCTGGATGTGCGCATTTCCTATAAATATCAACCATCTCATAGGGTCTTCAGCTTATAGGCATACTACCCTGAGAATGCCTGATCTTGGAAGCTAAGCAGGGGTGGGTCTGGTTTGTACTTGGGTGGGAGGCTGGCTGGTCATACCAGGTATTGTTAGCAGTTTGTGACTTTTGACCAACAGATGGATTCAGGTTTAAAACAATGCCCACTCTTTGGCTCTGAGATCTTCAGACTCAAGCAGAATCAGAATCATCTTTATTTGCCAAAAATATAAATGTATGTATTAATGATAATGTAGTTACATGAACTCTGAATTAACAATCAAGAGTAAATGTTTTAGTACAATGAGAGTAAAATAAATTCTGTTGACAATCAAAAAAAGAAATAAAAGAAAGACTGGACGGCTGGCCGTGGGTCGATCCCATTATGAGAATATTGAATTCTCATACAGAATTACTCACACAGTAATTACTCATATAGTAATTTACATAAAGTACTGAATGGTCACAATTGATAAATATACTAAATATTGCAGTCCAATTGTACTTCTCTGGGTTCAAAGATAATGACAGTGAATAATTATGTTCCAACCAGTTTCGGAGGTCATTTTGACGTACAGATATGGTCTTTGACCGACCGACGTGATACTGACATGATCTAAGCGGTCCACCGGACGTCGGATTTTTACTGCGAAGACGGTAACACCAGTTGAAAAGACAATGGGGGAAAACCCATGATCACGTGTATAAGATGACATTGATTAGGATATATTGGCATTTATTAAGATATATGGTGTAGTTACATGATGTAAAATAATGTGATAAAACGCAGTAAAATAATGGATATTGTATTAATGCTAGTTATGAAAATATTTCTGCCGTTCAACTTTCGCCTTCAAACTTCACACAGTTGACCGTTGCGGTGGGCGGGACTAGTACTTTATGGACCTTTGATTGGCTGAGCAAAGGTTGTTTGGTTGCGACGCATTCTCACTGTGAAACCCGCAAAAGTACGTTGATCCATTTTCTGTACCGCTCATCCTCACGCGGGTCGCGGGCGTGCTGGAGCCTATCCCAGCTATCTTCGGACGAGAGGGTGGGTACACCCTGAACTGGTCGTCATCTAATCACAGGGCCCATGTAAAACAACCATTCGCACTCAACATTCACACCTATGGGCAATATCATCATATATCTTTCAATCAACCTTTTTATTTTTTGGGACATGTGAGGAAACCGGAATGCCCGGAGAAACCCACACATGCACAGGAAAAACATGCAAACTTCACACAAGCGGGGGTGGGATTTGAACCCCGGTCTCCAGAACTGTGAGGCAGATGTGCTTACCAGTCGACCGCCGTGCTGCAAAAAAAAAAGCATGTAAAGTAAAATTAAGTAGTCGTGACTGCCAAAGGCACAAACCCGTACGTGGGCATCCAGGTCCTAGATGTGAGTTTTTTTCCTATAAATATCAAAAGCTGCACCTAATCTTCTGCATAAGGCCATACTATCCTGAGAGCACCTCATCTTGGAAGCTAAGCAGGGTTTGGCCAGATCAGTATGTGGATGGGAGTTTTATGCACCTTTAGACCAACAGAGGCTGGTGTTCTCGCTTCTATTCAGGAATCAAACTATGCCCACTTTTAGCCTCTGAGATCGACAGAATCAGAATCATCTTTATTTGCCAAGTTTGTCAAAAACACACAAGGAATTTGGCTAAGGTAATTGGAGCCGCTCGAGTGTGACAACAGACAGCCATTTGACAGACACCATACAAAACTAATAAACAAACGCTATTGATATACACTTGTCTCATCTTAAAATTACAATATTAAACCTTCACCAAAAAAAAAAAAACCACCAAAAATTTCACCAATATCCATCATCTTTAAACCCCAAACTCTCCAAAATCCCATCCACCACTATTAAACAAATTAATCATACAATACTCCCATTTCCATCTACTTCAAAAACCTCCTAATCCCTACCACTACATTCACCACATTCCCTATACCCAATCTCCCTCAATCTTCATAACACATTCCAATACCCAACCATCATCCCACCCTACCATTCCTCTTTCTCCAAAACTACACACTCACTAAACTAAATCATAACCTCATATCACATCCTTTCCTTCTATCCTCCTCCCCCCCCCCCATTCAAAAACCTTAAAACTCAATACTCTTATACCCCACTTCCCCCCCCCCTTACAGCTGAGTAACCAGGATAATGCAGGAGCGCGTCCCAATGCAGGATTTATGCATCCTCTTGTCTTAGTTCTGGCAGTGTGCAAGTCCTCAAAGGCGGGTAGGGGTGTGCCGACATTTTTTCCAGCAGTTTTTATTGTTTGTTGCAGTCGGAGTTTGTCCTTTTATGTGGCAGCACCAAACCACAGTGATGGATGAACACAGGACTAATTCGATGACTGCTGTGTTCAACTGCCTCAACAGGTCTTGTGGCAGGCTGTGATTCCTTAAGGCTTCTTCATACTCGCGCGGACGGCGACCTCGCTGACGTCACCGCGCGTCCCTCGCGTAGTTTGCGCACACTACACAGTCCTTGTGGGTCACATTAGCAGCTTGTTCTACCATAAGCAACCAATTATTATTCTGTCCTGAAACTCCTGTAATGGACTGAATTTCCCAATAAAAATCACTTTGTGATATTCGTTTTACTACCACCCTTGCTTGGTTGGTGTACTGACTCAATTGGGGGTTCTCTAATAGAGTCATAGTTTTATTTTCGCAAATTATTATTGGGAAATAGGGGTCTGTTCTAGTAGAATATGCCCACAAGAGAAAACCCCAACAGGATGTATTGAAAACAGCCGCGTTAGGCGTTCTAAGAGGGTCACTTCCCATGGTCACTTTCATATTTAACATTGATCCTTGTTTTCCAAGTGTTATCTTTTTATGAAAGTACTTTGCCTCGTGACTTTGTCCTATGGACCAATAGTCACCCTCTTGGGTAGTAATTAGAGAATTCCAACTCAAATCTAATACATGTCCTGTAAGGTACCACCAATACGTCTCATAATCTTTTCCAGTTATCTGTTTGGTGTTTGCAAATCCCTTTAAATTAGTAATTTGGAGCCTCAATTTAGTCGTTGTGTTTGGTGCTATGGTTACCCTAATTGAATTATTATATGCCCATGAGACTATCCAGGGAATGACAGGAATTGGTGTTCCTGACTGTCCGCTACTATGTCTAAACTTATGTAAGAGTAAGGGTTTAGTGGTTACTTTATGGTCCATTCATTTAACCTTGGGTGGTTCCCACAAATACCATACTAACAGAAAAATCAAAATAAACAGATAGCGTTGACATCCAACACCCCATAGCTGATTTTAAACACTTAGGGGTCATTCTGGTTGAAATATCCCCTCTACTTTAGTTTGGTGTCTTATAAAATCTTCACTGACTTTCAGGTCTTCCCAGATTCTAAACGTCTGAGACCACCCTATTATCAGACTTTTGCTCACCTCCCTTGTCGGAGTTTTCAACCAAAATGACCTTTTTACAATGTGTCAAATGAATCCAAGTTGACCTTTCTGCTATTTTTATAGCTGTGAGGGTTGTCAAAAATACTTGAAATGGGCCTTAATTTAGTCGTTGTTTTTCTAACATTTTCCACATGTAGTCAGCTAAATTAGCTTCATCATTGGTTTCCCATTGGTTCTTAAATTGAGGTAGTTTATAAGGCCTTCCAAACAATGTTTCATAGGCTGTTAGCCCTGAAATACTTATGTTTATCCATCCATCCATTTTCTGAGCCGCTTCTCCTCACTAGGGTCGCGGGCGTGCTGGAGCCTATCCCAGCTGTCATCGGGCAGGAGGCGGGGTACACCCAGAACTGGTTGCCAGCTACTTATGTTTATATACAGCTTTACTAATTCCAAACACTGTGTCCATGGCCTTCCTGTTTCTTCAATGCACTTTTTAAGTCTGTTTTTTATTGTTCCATTCATCCTTTCCACTAATCCAGCGTTTTGAGGATGGTAAGCACAATGATTCTTTAGATCAATGTGAAACATTACTCCTATCTTTTTCACAATTTGGTTAACAAAATGGGCACCGTTATCACTGTATATTTTTTCAGGAATACCATATCTTGGATTGATATCCTTACAAAGTGCTTTTTCCACTGTCAATGCATCTGGATATTTGGTTGGGAAGATTTCTATCCATTTTGAAAAGGCATCTATGATGACCAAACATATTTTTTTCCTCACTTTGGTTTAATTTAACAAAGTCCATATGGATCATTTGAAATGGGTATTGTGGTGTAGGGAAATGTCCTCTACGTAGTCTCAAATTACCTTGTGGATTGTGCCTTGCACATGTCAAACATGCCCTACAAACATTTTTTGAATAAGAATTAAAAACACAAGTTGTATAATATTGATGTATCTCCCCCACCATCCCTCCTTTAAGACATGTGTTACACCATGACTTAATATAGCAGCCCATTTATATAGATTTTTTTGGTAAGATAGTTTTATTATTTGGTCATACATAAATGCCATTTTGCAATTTTGTTAAGAGTTCTGCATGTGTAACCAATTTGATATCATGCCTCTATTCTTCCAATATTGTGCAAAGGTGTGTACTGTGGCAAATGCATATTGACTATCTGTGTAAATAGTAATATCCTTTCCTCTCATTATTTTACACGCTTCTGTTAATGCTGCTAATTCTGCTGCCTGAGCTGAGTAATTTGATGGTAACCGCTCAGCTTTTATTATAGTGTCTTTAGTCACTACTGCATAACCTGTTTGTGTTTTCCCGAGTTCATTTTTCTTAGATGAGCCATCTACAAATAGGACCTCTCCTTTTTCGAAAGGCTGATCTTTTCAGTCACTTCTGCTTTTGGCTGTTGTTTCTGCTAACTCTTGACAATCATGTTTTATTTCACAAAAAAACGTTTTCTGCTTCATCAATCCACTTTAAGGGTGATGTCATTTTGAGGTCTTCCTCATACATCATTTTACTCAGGTGCGCAGTGATTTCCGCATTATTTTGAAACTCAGATTCAACAATAGTTTGTTATCTTCTATTGCTCATACGTCTGTCCTGCAGCTGCTTCTTTTATTAAGGCTTGAGTAGGTGGTATCACATTCCACGACCTTTTAAGGATGTGGTCAATGCCTAGAGGTGTGGGGGCTTTATTGCCTTGTGGCAATCTAGTAAAAGTGTATCCCCATCCTCCAAACGCAAATGCAAACCAAAACTGACCATCCCCATCTATGGGTACAGAAAACAATGCATTGCTGATATCTACTACAGTAAAGACTGTAGCATCTGGCCTGAGTGTATTCAACAAAGTGAAAGGGTCAGGCACACATGGAGCTCTTTGAATTACTGCATTATTTACCGCTTGTAAATCAGATTGTGGCGCTTTCTTTAGTGGGAATATTGGAGTGTTGCATGGCGAGTCATCACATTTTACTTTTACTCCAGCAGCAATCAAATCTTTAATTACTGGTTTGATGCCTTCGTATGCATCCTGTTTCAATGGATATTGTCTCTGTATTCAGTTTTCGGCCTGATTTATACTGGTAAGGTTCCTTTTATTAACCCAACATCCGTAGGTCCTTTAGACCATAACTTTTCTGACACTTCCTTCAACAAATCTTCCTCATCCTCAGTGAGCATTAAGTCTCATTTTTGCTGAGAATGGAGGTGTATCCCTTCTTGTGCCTGAATTGTCCAAAATAGTACCTTTCGTTCTATTCCTGTTGAGGCTCTTATTTCTGTATTGGTTGAAAAGGTAACCCAATCAGTTGATTTCTCAAGTCTTTCCATTTTTTATGTCTATTTTTTGTACAAAAAGATGTGGGGTGGAGTCCACATTCTAAACAGTGCTTCCATCTCTTCATTTAATGTTACTCCTGCAACTGCTGTACTTTCTGTATCAGTATATAAATAAATCATAGTGACTCTGGCTGGTGTTTATTTTGCCAATTTTCTCTCATATTCCACATCTGGACCAGGTGTACCTTTGTACCAGAGTTTAATATGCAAATCCTTCTCTGACATTTTGTCTTGTAATTTGGAGATCACCTTTCTCCCTTCAGTCATTAATGCTGTTGTTGTTTCTTTTTATCTTTTATTATTTTATTTATTTTTTCAGGATGGGGGGCGTGATTTCCATACTCCTCCAAGGTGCCTGTAGGCAGGCCAATGTAATGTTTAACCCAGCTGCGAATTGCGTCTTTTAAACCTGCATGGAGAGCATTCTTCAACTACTGTTGAAATGGCTCATTTTCATCTCCATCCTCCTGCAGGCTGCTGTGAGTCTTGAATACAGTTGTCATTCTTACTCGGTATTCCTCAAAAAGCTCATCCTTTTGTTTTACTCTTGCTATTTCAGTGTAATTTGCTCTCTGTCTGAAACGCTGGGTTGCTCTGTTAATTCATCCTTCCACCCGGTGTCCCAATTCACGACTATCATGGGCCAAAATCCCGTTTTCATCTCTTGGATTCCATGGTCCTCTTATATTATGCCAATCTGTACCCATGGCTGCCATCCACACTTGATGGATTTCCGCACCATTTAAATAATATGATCGCCTTAAATTTTCCATTTCCTCAACAAACTGGTTTATGTCTGCTTTATGTGGTGTCAGTCCTTCTAATGTGGAGGCGGTGGTAATTTAGGATAAAGGGGGGCAGTTACACCTCCCCCGTTTTCACTTATTTCAACAATTCTTTCTCTTCTCCTTGACACTGATCCTGTCTCATCATCCTCCTTTCTATGGAACATTAATTGTTCTTTTTCCTTCTCTACACATTCTCTGTCTTTCTTTTCACATTTTTCTTCCTTTCTTATTTTGTCTACATTCTCTTTCCATTCTCTGTCTCCCTCTCAAATTCTCTTTCAGTATTCTGTTTCCTCAAAACCATTTTCCTTCTTTTTCTAGGGTTTTTCTTTTTTTTCTTTTTATGATTGATTCCTGCAACGCGGCTATTTTTTGTGTATTTAACTAACCATTAAAGCCGTGTTCAGTTATCCATGTGTCTAAATATTGAATTTTATCAGGATCCTGTTTTTTTCTTTTTTTTTAAATGAACTTCCAATCTTTACACTGCAGTGTATACCTGGGTTTTATTTTACTACTTCCTTTCCCCATTTTCGAGAATTTGGTCCAGTTTGTCAACACCGAGGATGTTCTAAAAACTGGTTTCTTATCAGAAGGACAGCAACTCAAATTTTCTGTTGTGGTAATTCTCACTTCAACCTTTTCAGGTGGAGAATTCTTGCCTTTGCATCCATACCAGTCTGCTGTTTACAATCCCACTGTTTTATATGAGATAAATACCTAGTGGTATTTTATCTCCATTCATTCACTTCTCAGTCACACAAGCGCTTTATTACTGCGATTTTCACGGAATTTAAGTGTACACAGGACTCCGCCGTCCTTTTTCTATGGAATTTATCGGACTCCGCCGTCCCTCATTTACCTGCCATTTACTAGTATTCACAGGGTTTTCCAACACGCAGACCTCCAGTCATTAACGCACAATGACATCCAGTCATTCACTTCCCCCCTTTAAGGAAGTTTAACTCACCACTGTTGTCTTCCCTCCATCGGAATGCCGTCAACTGTCAAATCCCAGCTGGTGGGTTGAGGTCCAGTCCTGGAAAAGGCTCTCAGACTCACTCTAGGGAGGCTGCCGCAACGTAAAACAATAACATATATGACTCATTGCACAGTCCTCTTCATAGATGTCAACTTTTATGATACAATCAACATACTGCTAAATGCATGCTTTGAAAATACTGTAAGAGTAAATATGGGATAACAAATGTACATTTATTCTAACAGTTTTCATATTTATTATAGTATATTAGCTGTGTTAGCTGTATCTGGGGTGTAGTAGTAGTACCCAAACAGTAGAAAGCAGGAAGATTGGGTGGCTTTTCAATGTGGAGGCACTTTTTTTTTTCTTTTAAATAAAAAATAGTGGACATAACCGTGCTCGATGCAGTTTTTGCTTGCGTCATAACAAGATCCTGTTTTGGCCCTTCTATTTCGGCGACAAAACCAAAACTGTACTTTTTGACCATTCGAGGCTGACATTTTTCGGCGGTCAAAAATTCAGTGCATCATTATATTATACTGTCTCCCGGTGGCCAAGGCGGGCACACCAGAAGAAGCGGCACAATGAATTGAAGCATTAAATTATGATGCACTAACTGTTTGTTAAATGTTATTACTCTATTTTATTAAGTACAGTATTATAGAGTACTATTTTCCTTTTTAAAAAATGAACAAAAATGTTTTCAATCCTTTTACCAGTTATACGTTAAAGCCAAAGATCATATATCATGAATGCATGAAATGAAGCCTCGGGTCAAATTGTTTCATACAGCAGTATACTTCCAAATGAACAGAAAAACCATAGTGCTCATCTTCTGGTTGACCTTGGCCAACTCGGAGCACGGCTGAGGCGAAGAAACAAGCAGGGCACATCGAGAAGCAGCCGAGGGCCCCGGCAGGCTCCCCGTGGTGCTAGCAGCTGTTGTGCCGTGGTCCTCCCTCGGCACCTTTGAAACGCTTCTCTAAATGACAACATAATTTTCACTGACAGTTACTGCTACTTCAGATGCTAATTCACTGCAGGTGAAAATCAAACTTTTCAACATCAGTTTTAAAATTATTTTTTTTCACCTTTCATTTCTTAGATGCTTCTTTGCTATATATTCACAAAAACAAACGAATACAGATAGAAATATACAGTATTAGATATAGAGGAATAAAACAAATCTGTTTAAATTTGGAAATAAAAACATGAGAAACAACCTGATTTAAACTTTCATATTTTAATGACTATGCATTAGAAATAATTGTATTGTATAATGCTGAATGGCTGGTAATGTTCTTTAACTCTTTCACTGCCAGCTTTCCCAGTTAACATGGTTATTTGACTTCTAAAGCCGTCAATGGCAGTGAATGATTTTTAAACACTTGAAGTTTGGTGGTTACAGTTGAACAAATCACAAAGAAAGGCACAAGAACAAGCTAATGACAGGCTGTCATATTTATGTATACTGCACATGAATAGGCTGATGCAGTTGGCTGGGCTGGCTCGAGTGGGTCAAATACTTCATGACAGGCCAAGGGAAAGCTGATCATCCTGCTGCTGAAGTTATGGTTTCTCTTTAGTGGTTGCGGTTTTAAGGACTGCCATAGGACCAGTGATGCCGGTAATGCAAAAAAAAATTTAAAATAATAATAAAACCCGCCATTTTGAGTAACGAGCAAAGTAACACGTTACTTTCCTTAATTAGACGACAGTTGCTACTTCTCACCAACAATACTTCCATGTTGCGCATCCGTCTGGGGCCGGCCGTTAAGGGGGGGGTGCTGTCATGGGTGTGTGTTCCGGTTTTTGCCTTCCCCCTGTTTCACACACACCTGCTCCTGAGAGCATCTTCACCACCTGTGTCTCGTTCACCCTAATTACCTATTGTATTTAACCTCGTGTCTCATTCCCTCTCATTGCCAGTTCATTGTACCTTGTCGTCGCCTTCCAGCATTCCTTGTTTCCACGTCACAGACTCACAGTAAGACTTGACCCTGTTCTGATTATCGACCTCGCCTTTTTGCCTCATGTTTTTGGATACCGTTGCCTGTTTTGGATTGCCTGCCTGTGCCCCGATCTATGCCCGTATATTAAACCTCTCTTTTTTGAAACTGTCCATTTGTTTTGGAGTCATGCATTTTTGGGTCCTATCCTCTGTTCCGTTCATGACACTTTTGCATCATTAATGTCTCTCGCGAAGTGCTACTTTGTAGCTGGTGATTTGAACAAAGAGCAGTTCAGCTGTGCAGAAGCATTTAACTGGGTGCGCTCTGTTTTATAACAACAACTAATCAAGATAGCGATTGCGAACTGATTGTTTATTACACAATGCACAGTGACGGTGCAGAACCATAAAAGTGCAAAGAAATGCACAATTTCACTGTCGCCACACTATTTTTTATTTTCCTTTTTATTGACGCATTAAGATGACAGTTGAACTGGCGTGTTAAATGCGCAATGCATCGTGGGTTAATTATTCATATCGGAGTGTGCAGTCATAAATCGGTCATGGAGGGTAAGGACTGACTCACTGAAGGACTTACAATACTTAATATAATTAATATTTCCAAAGTGAGAACTTTCAACTTCGTCTGGTTTCACGTGCTGCACGGCTGACGTCACGGCTGCTGAAAGTAACTCAAAAGTGACTTGTTTATAAATGAGTTAATTTTGAAATCAAGTCAAGTAACTAACTTACTTTTCAGCTCAAAAAGTAATCAGTAAAGGAACTAAGTGACTTTTTCAAGGTAACTGGCAACACTGCATAAGCCAGTCTGAACTTGCTGTATGAATAATACGTGTAATTGTTATGCCTGTCACTATAAAGTCATGGGAAAGCAAATATTCGACCACCCTTGTTTCTTCCATTTCTTGTTCACTTGTAATGTCTGGCCGGTCCAACTAAAGGTACAAATTGAAGCCCGTCAAATAGGACATACAGTATTATGGAATCAGCTGCATTTTTGTCGCGTTCGTCATATTCTTGAGGTAATATACCTTTATAGAGGAGACAGAGACCGATAGAGCAGAGAGACAGGGAGAGAAGAGAGAGATACAGAAGAGCGAGAGATAGAGGAGAGAGACAGGGAGATAAGAGAGATATATAAAAGAGAGAGAGATAGAGGAGAGAGACAGGGAGAGAGACGGGGAGAGAAGAGAGAGATATAGAATAGAAAGAGAGGGAGATGAGAGATAGAGGAGAGAGACATATTCTCGATGCACCACACACTCTCACTTTGACCTTGGGTATCTTGGTCAATAATTTACCAGGGTTTTAATCTGATGTTCTGTCTTTCGAGTACCTGTTTAGTCAATTTTGTTCTCGCTTGCGCTGAATTGGCACCTTGTCTCCTCACATCACTCCTTCATTGACCTTACAACCTGGAGAGCTCAGTCGGTAAAGCATCAGACTTTTAATCTGAGGGTCCAGGGTTTAAATCCCTGTTCAGGTGACAAAATTCTTCAGAGGTTGTTCACTAAATATCACGCAGCTACTTTCAGTCAGATACTTGAACACTTCAAAACACCCACCACATGTTCATCGATGCACCACACACTCTCTCTTTTACCTTGGGTATCTCGGTCAGTAACATACCAGGCTTTTGTTCTTTTTCGAGTAACTGTTTAGTCAGTCATATTTCTGCACTTAATTTGAACCTCGTCTCCTCACCTCACTCCCTCCCGAATTGATTTCGGGAGGGAGTGAGCATCACTTTTAATCTGAGGGTCTAGGGTTCAAATCCCTGTTCAGGCAACATAATTCTTAAGAAGTTGTTCATTAAATATCACGCAGGTACTTTCACTCAGACATTTGAACACTTCAAAACACCCATCGATGTTCATCGATGCACCTCTCACTTTCTGACTTTGACCTTGGATATCTCGGTCAGAAGTATACCCTCTTAATTTGATGTTCTATCTTTCGAGTACCTGAGTCAATTGCTCGCTTGCGCTTAATTGGAACCTCGTCTCCTCAGCTCACTCCCTCAATGATTACAGATCCTGGATAGCTCAGTCGATAAAGCATCAGACTTTTAATCTGAGGGTCCACGGTTTGTGTCCCCTGTTCAGGCAACATATTGCTGAAAAAGTTGCTCATTAAATTCATTTTAACCAACCATCCATTTTCTGAGCCGCTTTTTCCTCACTCGGGTCGTGGGCGTGCTATCCCAGCTATCATCGGGCAGGACGCGGGGTACAACCTGAACTGGTTGCCAGCCAATCGCAGGGCACACACAAACAAACAACCATTCGCACTCACAGTCACACCTACGGGTAATTTAGAGTCTCCAATTAATGCATGTTTTTGGGATGTGGGAGCAAACCGGAGTGCCCGCAGAAAACCCACGCAGGCACGGGGAGAACATGCAAACTCCACACAGGCGGGGCCGGGGATTTAACCCATGTCCTCAGAACTGTGAGGCTGACGCTCTAAGCAATCGACCACCGTGCCGCTTCACGAAATTCATTCATTCAATTTCACACAGGAACCTTCACTTGAAAACTTCAAAACACCCACCACATGTTCATTGATGCACCACACACTCTCACTTTGACCTTAGGTATCTCGGTTATTCGCATACCAGGTTTTTAATCTGATGTTCTGTATTTCGAATACCTGCTTGTGCTTAATTGTAACCTTGTCTCACCTCGCCCCCTCATTAACTTTAGAACCTGGATAGCTCAGTCGGTAGAGCATCAGACTTTTAATCTGAGGGTCCAGGGTTCAAGTCCCTGTTCAGGCAACATTAGTTCTGAAGAAGTTGTTCACTAAATATCACTCAGAAATTGGAACATTTTAAAACACCCACCACATGTGGCTGACTTTGACCTTGTATATCTCGGTCAGAAGCATACCCTTTTAATCTGATGTTCTATCTTTCGAGTACCTGATTAATCAATTGCTCGCTTGCGCTTAATTGGAACATGGGTTCCTCACCTCACTCCTTCAAAAGCTATACATCCTGGATACCTCAGTCGGTAGGGCATCAGACTTTTAATCTGAGGGTCCAGGGTTCAAGTCCCTGTACAGGTAAAATAATTCTTAGTAAATTGTTCACTCAATTTCACACTTCAAAACACCCACCACGTTCATCTTTGCACCACACACTCTCACTTTGACCTTGGGTATCTCGGTCAGGAGCATACCAGGTTTTTAATCTGATATTCTGTTTTTCGAGCGTTTTTCTGTGCTTAATTTGCACCTGGTCTCCTGACCTCACTCCCTCGTTGGCTGTTGAACCTGGATATCTCAGTCGGTAGAGAATCAGACTCTTAATCTGAGGTTCCAGGGTTCAAGTCTCTGTTCAGGCAACATACTTCTTAGTAAATGGTTCACTAAATTTCACACAGGTTCGTTCACTGAAACACTTCAAAACACCCACCACGTTCATCGATGCACCTCTCACTTTGACCTTGGGTATCTCGGTCAGTAGCATAACAGGCTTTTAATCTGATGTTCTGTCTTTCGAGTACCTGTTTAGTCAATTGCTCGCTTACACTTAATTGGAACCTCGTCTCCTCACCTCACTCCTTCATTGACTGTAGAACCTGGAGAGCTCAGTCGGTAAAGCATCAGATTTTTAATCTGTGGGTCCAAGGTTGAAGTCCCTGTTCAAGTTACAAAATTCTTCAGAAGTTGTCCACGAAATATCACGCAGGTACTTTGACTCAGACACTTGAACACTTCAAAACACCCACCACGTTCATCGATGCACCACACACTCTCATTTTGACCTTGGGTATCTCGGTCAGTAGCATACCAGGCTTTTAATCTGATATTCTGTCTTTCAAATAACTGTTTAGTCAGTCATTTCTGCGCTTAATTTGCACCTTGTCTCCTCACCTCACTGCCCCCCTCATTGACTGTAGAGCCTGGATAGTTCAGTTAGTTAAGCACCAGACTTTTAATCTGCAGTTCCAGGGTTCAAGTCTGTGTTCAAGTTCCAAATTTCTGAAGAAATTGTTCACTAAATATCACGCAGGGATTTACTCAGACACTGAAAATTTGTCTCCTCAGCTCACTCCCTCAATGACAACAGGTCTAGGATAGCTCAATCGGTAGAGCATCAGAAGGTCCAGGGTTCAAGTCCCTGTTCAGGTAACACAATTCTTAGTAAATTGTTCGATAAATTTCACACAGGTACTTTCACTGAAACACTTCAAAACACCCACCACGTTCATCTTTGCACCACACACTCTCCCTTTGACCTTGGGTATCTCGGTCAGTAGTAGGTTTTTAATCTCACGTCCTGTCTGTCGAGTACCTTTTAACTCACTCGATGGCACTTAATTGGCACCTCGTGTCCTCACCTCACTCATTCACTCACCATAGAACCTGGAGAGCTCAGTCGGTAAAGCATCGGACTATTAATCTGACGGTCCAGGGTTCAAATCCTTGTTCAGATGTCAAGGTTCTTCAGCTGTTCACTAAATATCACGCAGGTACTTTCACTTTGACATTGGAACAATTCAAGACCCACTACATGTTTGTTAATGCACCACACACTCTCACTTTGACCTTGGGTATCTCAGTCAGTAGCATACCAGACTTTTAATCTGCTCTACTTTTTGAGTAACTGTTTAGTCAGTCATATTTCTGCACTTAATTTGCACCTCATCTCCTCACCTCACTCCCTCCCTCATTGATTTAGGGAGGGAGTGAGCATCACTTTTAATCTGAGGGTCCAGGGTTCAAGTCCCTGTTCAGGCACATAATTCTTAAGAAATTGTTCACTAAATATCAAGCAGGTACTTTCACTAAGACACTTGAACACTTCAAAACACCCACCAAATTCATCTATGCACCACACACTCTCACTTTGACCTTGGGTATCTCTGTCAGGAGCATACCAGGCTTTTAATCTGATGTTCCGTCTTTCGAGTACCTGTTTCGTCAGTGTCATATTTCTTGCGCTTAATTTGCACCTGGTCTCCTCACCTCACTGCCTCCCTCATTGACTACAGATCCTGGATAGCTCAATTGGTGGCGCACCAGACTTTTAATCTGCGGTTCCAGGTTTCAAGTCCCTGTTCAAATTGCAAAATTGTTAAGAAATTGTTCACAAAATATCACGCAGGTACTTTGACTCAGACACTTGAACACTTCAAAACACCCACCACACACTCTCACTTTGACCTTGGGTCCCTCGGTCAATAGCATACCAGACTTTTAATGTGATGTTCTGTCTTTCGAGAACCTGCTTTGCTTGTGCTTAATTTGAACCTGGTCTCCTCACCCCACTCCCTCATTGACTATTGAACCTGGATAGCTCAGTCGGTAGAGCATCAGACTCTTAATCTGAGGGTCCAGGATTCAAGTCCCTGTTCAAGCAACATACTTCTTCGTAAATGGTTCACTAACTTCCACACAGGTACTTTCACTTAAACACTTCAAAACACCCACTATCTTCATCGATGCACCACACACTCTCACTTTGACCTTGGTTATCTCGGTCAGTAGCATACCAAGGCTTTTAATCTGATGTTCTGTCTTTCGAGTAACTATTCGGTCAGTCAGATTTCTGCGCTTAATTTGCACCTCACTGCCTCCCTCATTGACTGTAAATTCTGGATAGCTCAGTTGCTTAAGCACCAGACTTTTAATCTGCAGGTCCAGGTTTCAAGTCCCTGTTCAAGCTCCAAATTTCTTAAGACGTTGTTCACTAAATATCACACAGGTAGTTTTACTCAGACACTTCAAAACACCCACCACATGTTCATCGGTGCACCACACGCTCTCACTTTGACCCTGGGTATCTCGGTCAGGAGCGTACCAGGCTTTTAATCTGATGTCTGTCTTTCAAGTACCTGTTTAGTCACTCGCTTGCGTTTAATTGGCACCTCGTCTCCTCACCTCACTCCTTCATTCACCGTAGAATGTGGAGAGCTCAGTCGGTAAAGCATCAGACTTTTAATCTGAGGGTCCAGGGTTCAAGTCCCTGTTTTGGCGACATAATTCTTATATTGTTCACTAAATATCACGCAGGTACTTTCACTCAGACACTTGAACACTTCAAAAAACCCACCACATGTTCATCGATGCACCACACACTCTCATTTTGACCTTGGGTATCTCGGTCAGGAGCATACCAGGCTTTTAATCTGATGTTTTGTCTGTCGAGTACCTTTTGTCACTCGCTTGCGCTTAATTAGCATCTCCTCACCTCACTCCCTCATTGACTATAGCACCTGGATAACTCAGTTGGTAGCGGATCAGACTCTTAATCTGAGGGTCCAGGGTTCGAATCCCTGGTCAAATGACAAAATTCTTCAGAAGTTGTTAACTAAATATCACGCAGGTACTTTCACTCGGATACTTGAACACTTTAAAACACCCACCACGTTCATCTATGCACCACGCACTCTCGCTTTGACCTTGGGTATCTCGGTCAGTAGCATACCAGGCTTTTAATGTGATGTTATGTCTTTCGAGTACCTTGTTGGACCTCGGGTGGCGCCCCTCACCCCCTGTCTCTCATCCCACTAATCAGCACCACCTCGGCCGCGCAACTTGTCAATCAGCCTTCGTCATCATCTGCATTGAAGCCTGCCAGATCCAAGACTCCACTCCCAGAGAGTTAACGTTCACCCGAGGTACACCGGCTCGCAACTTACACGTAAGCTACGCCGGTCCTCGCAATATTTCTGACCTCCCAGCGTGTTCTTCCTTGTCCTCAGTGCTCCCTCCCTGTTCCCCGCCTTGCTGACCTCTTCCACCACGCCGCCAAGCCATCCACCTACTCACACCACCGCCTGCCGCACGCTCCCTGTCTCGACGACCCGCCGGTACGCCTCAAGGATCCACCACTGAATCTCTTCTCATTCCACCGTTCGCCACAAACTTCTTCAGCCTCCACCTGCTTCTGCCTCCAGTTCAAATGAACACTGTCGTATCGTGACACAAATATACAACCCCAATTGCAATGAAGTTGGGATGTTGTGTTAAACATAAATTAAAAACAGAATACATTGATTTGCTAATCATGTTCCACCTATATTGAATTAAATACACTACAAAGACAAGATATTTAATGTTGAAACTGATAAACTTCATTTTTTTGAGCAAATAATCATTAACTTAGAATTTTATGCCTGTAACGCATTCCAAAAAAACTGGGACAGGTGGTAAAAAAGACAGAGAGTTAAGGAATCCTCATCAAACACCTGTTCGGAACATCCCACAGGTGAACAAGCTAATTGGGAACAGGTGGGTGCCCTGATTGGGTATAAAAGGAGCCTCCCTGAATTGCTTAGTCATTCATAAGCAAAGATGGGGCGAGGTTCACCTCTTTGTGAACAAGTGCGTGAGGAAATCGTCGAACAGTTTAAGAACAATGTTCCTCAACGTACAATTGCAAGGAATTTAGGGATTTTGTCATCTATGGTACAAGATATCATCAAAAGGTTTAGAGAATCTGGAGAAATCAATGCATGTAAGCGGCAAGGCCGAAAACCAACATTGAATGCCCGTGACCTTTGATCCCTCAGGCGGCACTGCATCAAAAACCGACATCAATGTGTGAAGGATATCACCACATGGGCTCAGGAACACTTCAGAAAACCAATGTCAGTAAATACAGTTCAACGCTACATCCGTAAGTGCAACTTAAAACTCTACTATGCAAAGCAAAAGCCATTTCTCAACAACACCCCGAAACGCCGCCGGCTTTTCTGTTACATTGTACGAGTGAGGCACCAAAATTAAAATTCTTTGCCGAAACTGAAAATTAGTAACCCAAGGCCGAAAAGCAGAACACAGAAAGAAATTAATATGCCCTCTTAAAATTATGTTAAGATCATCACTGAAAGACAGTTACTGCAGTATATTATGAAATAGGATAAAAATAATTCTGCATGCTCTTCAATTGCATAGCATAATCATTACTCTAGAATCGTACTCGCTAATAATGAAAGATCAATAGAAATCAAAAGATCAATATTTGTAATTTTAACCCATTTATTGCATCAACATTGTCATGGCGGACGCAGTTGCAGCCAATTGTCTTCTCTTGCATGCTATTTTGGGATAGGTATATTTGCACTTTTAAACTGAAAGGCCGCTTTTCTCAGGTGACGTAATAATTCATTTCTAGTTTTCACTTGCGGTCCTGTGAGGCTGTGTATTATTTTCTCTCTAGACACTTATTAATTTGTCTCCTATTTTGCTCTTCAAAGTTGGTTACTGACCGCGATAACACGGTTCCAGCCAGACATATGTGACAAGTGTACTGTATCACCCAATCGCTTATTTCGGTGTTTTGGACTTCATGTCACGATAGCTTAGCAATTAGCATGTCTTCTATGTCTTTCACCTGTGAATTACTCATCATTTGCCCTTCCCTTGTCAGAAGTGTAGTTTATTCGCTGGCATGGAGGCGATGATTAGTGACTTATGCCGAGTTGACACCGGATGTGAACCGTACGTTCACCACCGCGGCTCAGCAACGTATTATTTATCATCGTGTTATTATATGAGTTCTGTTAGCTGTAGCTTGTAGGTAGCTGGGGCAGCACGAAATAGTGTGCAACAAGCATTCCCCCATTATACCCAAACATCGGAAAGCAGGGAGGTCGGGTGACTGTTCAGTGTGGAGGCACCTTCTTTCGGGCCAAAACCAAACATGCACTTCTGGACCATTAGAGGGCAAAAATGTTCAGTGGCCGAAAATTCGGTGCATCATTATATTATACTAACTCCTGGTGGCCAAAGCGGACACACCAGAAGAAGCATCACTATGAATCGAAGTATTAATTCATGATGGTCTAAATGTTTGTTCAATGGTATTACTCTATGTTTTATTAAGAACAGTATTATAGAGTACTATTTTCCTTTTTAAAACAAAAAATAAATTTGTTTTACATCATTTTACTAGATACAAGTTAAACCCAATGAAATCAGACATCGTAAATGCACTAAGTGAAACTTAGGGTCAAATTATATATTACCGCTATATACTTCCAAATGAACAAACCATAGTCCTCATCTTTTGGTTGACCTTGGCCAAGTTTTCCAAGAGTCTGACCACACGGGACACCTGGCTGGCCAGGTAAGTGTGAGCCAAGAAAGCAGCTTGGTTGGTTCTTATCAAAAGCTCCAAATACTACTGCCGTTTCGTTCGCGAACATTTCATTCTGAAGAATGAATCTTTTTTTGTGAACGAACTGAACCGAATCAGTTAATCAAATGATTCATTCTTTTATCTTGACCGCCACCCGGCAAGCGAGTCGGCTGGTGAACTGCTGCAGCATTCTGTCACTCACTTGTGCATCTTTGGCGAATGACCAATGAGCAGCCAGCGTCAGGCAGCACCGTGCAGGCGCGGGAGGGACTGAATTTAACTGAATGTACTGAAGTGCACTCAATGTACTGATGAATTGAACGTCAACTGAATGTACGATTAGCCACGAGTGATTCGTTCGTTGAACTTCTTCATTCGCGATCAGCTAATGTCTGGATCAGACTACAAGACAAATTTGGTCTTTCCCGATAGGACTATGTTAGACTACTGCCATTAAATCTTGCCGTATCTCAGTGGCAACAGTACACGACATGAATTCTGTATCTTGTCAAATCAAACACAGTCAGCGAGGCGGAACCAGAATACGTGACACCGGTCAACGCGACCGGATACGTTCATTACCATGGCAACGACAACAACTATGCGCCGCACTAATGTATTGTGTGTGTGGGTGGGGGGTACAAAATGAGGAAAAATTGTGGTGGTTGTCACTGGTTCTCAGGAGAGGACGTTCATTCAAGGATTGCTTGAGGTGTGTTCACAAACTTTGAATACGGTATGACTACGACTCACAGGCAGGCAACAAAACGATATGTAACCTAGCAAGCTAGCGATAGTACTAACGGTTGTACGTAAACATGCTGGCGTTCTGTCGAATCATGCTCTAAAGCTTTGGTTAACACTGGTTGGTGCGCGTGAATAAATGTTGACAACGGCAAGCACAAGAGGCTATGTGCCGGTCACAATCCTATTGGTCGACGTCAAGGTGCGCTGTCGGAGAGTTGACGTTGATATGTCACACGACAGGGAAGATATCCCAAAAAAACTTTGAATTTTGGAGTTGTAGGGCGACCGTAGGGCCAAATCGTTGGTCGTGGATTATTTCACACTACAAGAAGTTTTGTTGTTCCCAACAAAATATGTCGGGCCCGTTCTGGGAAATCGGCTGCTATAGCTAATCAGGCCAATATCGGGGTTAAAATCATGTAGTCTGATGTAGGCATAAGAAGTAGTAATAGTAATATTCATTTTCAAATTTAAACTGTATTTTAATGAATTGACCCAAATAAAAAATATAAATTATGCTCAGACCTTAATGTATGTGTAATACCATGGAATTTACAGTACATTAAAATCTTATTTAAATGAATACATTTACTGGAATAGAAAAAAAGGCGGCACAGTTGGGCGACTGGTTAGAGCGTCTGTTCAATCCCCGGCCCCGCCTGTGTGGAGTTTGCATTTTCTCCCCGTGCCTGCGTGGGTTTCCTCCCACATCCCAAAAACATGCATGGTAGGTTGATTGAAGACTCTAAATTGCGCGTAGGTGTGAATGTGAGTGCGGATGGTTGTTTGTTTATGTGTGCCCTGCGATTGGCTGGCAACCAGTTCAGGGTGAGAAGCGGCTAAGAAAATGGATGAATGGATGGAATAGAAAAAAATATACTAAATATAATCTGGCTCATAATTGAATATTATTACCCTTTTGTGTTAACCGTGAAAGGAACACTATCACATAGATGTGCTTCATTCTTATTTCATTTATTATTTAACTTACCTGATTCGCCAAGAGCAGAGGAGATCCTGGCAGAAACGATTGTACAAGACCTGCAACCTCTTTCCGTGGTGGAGGATGACAGCTTCGGGAATTTTGTGAGGACACTCGACCCCAGGCACAAAATTCTAAATACAAAGTCTTTAATGGAGAAGAAACTACCAGCTCTTGATGAAGACTGCCGTGCCAAGGTTCAAAAGGCAGTGAGTGGTGTGGACAATGTTGTGCCTATCAGTGACATGTGGACAGCAATAGCCACAGAGGCATATTTAACAGTCACATGCTACATCGTCAATGCAAACTGGCAAAAGCTGGCATATGTGCTAGAAACGTGCTCTTCCTGGAGAAACCACTAAGGGCCATATTTGTGCACAATTAACCAGAATCACAGAAGAATGGGGTATAGCGGACAAGTCACATGCAGCATCAGTGCCAGCCGAGAGGATGTTTTCAAAAGCCACGCAGTTAAAAAGTCACAGAAGAAGTGCATTAAAAGCAAAAAATACAAAACACAATACTGTTTTTAAACAAAAACTGAATCCTTGAAAAAGAACAAAATAATCCTGTGAATGACGTCTTATTACGATTTTCTGATTATTGTGGATTAGTACACACACAATGACTACTGTACCCATTCGTACCTAACACTATATTATAATTATAAATACCATATGCATATAACACCACTAGAAAATCCTTTTGACTGTTCACATTGCAAAGTCAGCTCCGCTTTCACACGGAATCAATAAATCTTGTTGTTGCGCCCCACAGAAATCTTTAGTAAAAGGCAAAAGATTTAGACAATCTGAAGACGAACAAGAGCGAACTGCTTTGGTCGCAGCGAAGCGGACTATGTCATTGTCCGCCATGCCATTTTAACAGACGGTCTAAAATTCAAACAATTCGACTTTTATTTTTTTTTAACACAAATAAGAAATCCACCTACATTTGACATACTCCAATATTCTCATCCTGTCACATAATATGATAATTATGAAGACGAGACACGCAAGCTCGCTGTAACAGCCCGGCAAACCAACGTGCCTACTTAGTGGCCATATTGACATTCCCATTGTGTAGCTTTTTCTTCAATAATAATAATAGCAATAATAATAATAATAACAGGTTAAACCTATTGCGCTTTTCAAGACACTCAAAGACACTTTACACTGAATAGATAACAATAACATTAAGGTGGGTAAACAGGAAGCACAGGTGCTGGTGTCAGCGATGCTGTCCACCGCGGTGGATGCAGAAAAGTCACGCCGGGTGGCGAGAGCCTAGCCATCCAGCTAGGCTCTCAGGGGATGCGGAAGGATGGTTGCTAGCTGAGCTTGATGCACGCAAGTGTTGCGACCGAAGCTGGTGTTCGAGAGCTTTCTGAGAGAGTGATAGGTAGGTCATAATTTAGCCTTTTTGTTTTTGTAAATAATCTCCCCGCCTTTCCTAGTTTACAATACATGACAAAAACAACGCATAGTCCTTCGGTGAATGTGTTGAGCGAACGTGAGCTTCGAGGATGGATCATTAACTGAATAAGAAAGCACTTGAATGACTATGTGAAAAAGAACTGAACGTGACCGAATGCTTTTGATGAACAGTGTTGAATGATTCAGTATACTCAAACACTCATCACTATCGGTAACATAGTACCATGCTTAATTACCACACAACTACATCACTATTGAAAACACTGTCTTCTTTTTTGTTAACCAATGATCAGGGGAGATCACGAACGCAGTCCCCACTACCAGAAATTATGCAGTCGAGATTCCCACATTTGGGGAATTCGCAGTGATCAGCACAACTGGAGTGCAATGGCTGAATCTCACCCTGGGTGAACCACCTTCTTGATCATGGTGTCTCTCCTGCCAGGTAAGTATGAACTGTACACGGCGTGAGCACGGAAGTCATTCACGCGCACGCTATTTCAAGCAACGGTGTCATCATGAGCATGTGAACAACCACACACACACAACGGGAAAGCCAGAACATACGCTAGATGAAACGCTACTGTGTGCTAATACATGAATAAATATGCTTCTTATTTGAGAATTTCAGTATCAATTGAGACAGTAAATGGATACCCATAATGCACAGCGGCATCGAGACATGATAAAATAACTTGAAAGTGGGGTCATTCACACCCAGAAACATAAAAACCACCCATTCGGGGTACAACCTGAACTGGTTGCCAGCCAATCGCAGGGCACATACAAACAAACAACCATTCGCACTCACATTCACACCACTGTGCCTCCATGATTTTACTAATTAAAGAAAATCGAATGTAAACATAATTAGACGACTTGACGAAAATAATGCATTCGTCTCGTCGAATGTCACACACTGATAACACTTTCGGGTTCAACAGTTTGATGTGCGTCTCAAAACGCTACTGCCACCTACTGTGACCTATTGCGCATGACAACCTTGGCGAACACTCAAGCAGGCTCGCGTGGTCTTAACAGTGGTTGTCAACTGTCAATGTTGTAAAGTTGCGACCCACTTTCATACAAGTTGAGAATAATAAATTATTTTGTTTAAAAACAGCCTCTGAAAACATTTACAGTATATTATATTTGTAAATGCCGTTTCAGTTGAGTTTGCTGAACCACCAAAGTCATATTGCCTGCCATGACATCCACCAGCCAGGATGGGCTGCACTGTAGTTGTTTACAGAGGAAACTAGCGGCGAGAGAACAAGGAAGAAACATTTCTTGTCACTTTTCAACTATGCTCCACGTGGGAAACTAATACACCTATGTACTGCACCCAAAACGCAAATAACAATACAACAGACTGTATAGACTACAAACTTGCTTACCATGCTGTGCATTATGTAAATTCAAAGGATATGATTGAGAGATACACACTTGTTTTAACCATTTTGTGGGGGTGCACCACTTCTGGAGGTACTGCAACACCATAACAATGCCTGGAGTGGACAGAGAAAGCACCAATTCCATCTCTCA